>NW_011967239.1:1699042-1769727 GCF_000949405.1 Vollenhovia emeryi | reverse complement strand
TATTTTTTTCTCTCAGTGCACATGTGTTCGGTAGTAAACACCGCCGCGCCAGACACCGCGCGAGACGCCCGCGTATACGCGCCGTCTGCTGCTTCTGTTTCAGGATTAGGATCGCGAGTCGATATAATCATCAATATCTCCGCACAGAAAAATTGTAGCGAGATGATCCTAGTCTCGTTGGAAAGCTAAGATTTCAGCGCTTCTAACGAGATAAGAATGGTTTATCTCGGATCATTAGTTTACGAGATTTCATTAATTAATTACAAAAACAAAATTGATTTTGTCCCGAGATCAAGATCGCGAGTCGATATAATCGTCATTATATCCGCACAGAAAAATCGTAGCGAGATGATCCTGGTCTCGTTGGAAAACTAAGATTTCAGCGCTTCTAACGAGATAAATGTACATTTATGTACAACAGCACCAGTTGAAATCGGAGTATAATGCTCTTGCAACACGGGACTCAGTATCACGGATACGTATCATTGGCTGCGGCGTTTTAAAGAGACATGGCATATTATTCTTTCGAGCAAGGAGAAACCTTGTAGTAAACCTTCAGAGCCAGGAACGAAAAACAGTATCGAAGACGAAGTTTATATTCCAATAAGAAATAGGTGGGTCAGTGGATACCAGTGCTAGGTGCCAGATTTGTAATACGGAGAGCCGGGTTCGATCCCACCCAGTACCAAAAATTCTGGGTGGGGGGTTTTCTCGGGGATCCGAATGCAGATTCGGAAGAAGGTGGACGGTGTCCACAGGGTTGCGCATGCCCCGGAAATTTTCGGGGATGCCACCAAGTCGAATCTGCCCCCCCCCCCCCCCAAAGAGGGACTCGCTCCTCCACCTTCTCTGACAGAATGAGAACGGTGGGAAAAGCGGAGACCTCGACATCACCTGGTACATAAATGTACATTTATGTACAACAGCACCAGTTGAAATCGGAGTATAATGCCTTGCAACGTGTATGGGACTCACTATCGAACACATATCATTGGCTACGGCGTTTTAAGAGAGACATGGCATTATTTATAATGCCCTATCTTGCTTTAAACCGCCACAGCCAATGATAGGTGCTTGGAATAGTGAGTCCTATACGTGTTTCAAGAGCATTATACTCCGATTTCAACTGGTGTGTTATACACTGATACCACTTTTTTTTTTACGTGTGGAAATCCTTTATGGATAATACATTGATACCACTGGATCTTTGTTGATTATACCACTCATACAGAGCTTTATCTAAATTTTTACTTCGTCCACAATCCATGCGGATTTTATTCCCTATTGTAGAAGCAGGTAATTCAGAGGTATTAATATTATGTGTTGAAATAAATTCTTGTAATTTAGATTTTGATTTCCTGATATTGAACACTGTTCGTTCGTGTACGCCATAAATATTACAAACATCCGTCACTGAGAAGCCTTGTTCCAACTTCTCGATTAGTTCTAATTTCTGCGCCACATTCAGGAGTACGTCTTTTCTCTTCACCTTCTCATTGTTTGGTGCCATTATAAGACCGAGAGAGAGAAAAGAGTAATAGACCAATCGCAACAGAATTGAACATACCAAGACAAATTACAATGTGAAGAAATTTATAACTAAAGGTACCATTACCAATAATTTTCGCCAAGGCAGACCAAAAGCAACGACTTCTAAGGAAAATATAAATATTATAATACAAAGCAAACGTAATTAATAATAATGTATGTATATATTCTATGTATACATATATTATGTATATAATTATAGTACGTATAGTAGCACAGTAATTATAGTAATGTATATATCATAGTATGATGTATTATTTATTCACACTATATCTATATGACCAATTCTTCACTTTGCGAGCTAGAACGGAAAGTGATTGGTCGCCGTTTGCTGCGTATTGTCCGGCATGTTCGGTCGTATACTTGAGTACACGCGCCCTCTCTAGATATTTGTGCACCATGGAGAAAACATCGCGTAAATCAGCTGATCTAATGGCTCGGGCAGTTGCGAGTCTCTCAGAATCAAAACTGATGAATTAAAAAGCAAGACCAAGAAGAAAATTAATGAATCCAACTTTTTTTAATTTTTTTCATTTTCGCATGAGTTATTTATAAAAAGATTTATCACTCTTCTTTACTTCTTATATAACGAAATTGATTAGTTTGATTGCAAATTATATTCAATTAAAACGAATATGGCATCTTCGTCTGAAAAAGTAATTTTAATTAAATCGTTTCTAGGAGCTTATTAATCGCGAAAAATTAAAATCGCAAATCAACAAAATTAGAAAATATTAATCGTCAAAAAAGAAATAGCGCATTACGCGCTGTTCTTCACCGATCTCAATCAAACTTGTCGTAATGATACTGTCTAATTAATGTAAGTAAAGCTATGTTTCTTAATAAGCCTTCGAAATTGACTTCTAACCAGTTAAATCCTTTCTTATGAAGTTTTATCGAAATTGATGAAGAACTGCAGTGCGTAGCGTCTCCTTGTGATGTTTTTAGAATCTTGATGCCAGAAAATGTCTAAAGTTTCAAGTCCAGAAACTTACAATGTTAAATTCTCGCAAATTAACAATGTTATTAGAATCGGCCCAAAAAACGAAATCTAAATGGACACTAAACTAAAAGAATTACGATTTTAGGAGTTTCAATGATTTTCGTGATAAAAGGAAAATGTTTCGTTGAATCATCACTTTGTCTCCTGATATTTTTAACGTTAATCACATAAGATTAATTTATTGAATAATTGCATAGTATGAATTAGTATGGTGTAACAACAAGGTCAAGTTGTGTCGAGTTTAGATTTTCTGCACCCTGTAAATGCTCTGAAATTCCGATTGGTTTTTTTTTAAACAAAAAACATGGATTATTGACGAGAATATAAGTCATAGATTTAGTCACTATTATACTTGGATATTATGCGCGGAGTAGCGGAATACAAATAAGTGTACACTCATTTTAAGGTGTTATCCGCATGGATGATGATGTTTGTTCATTCCAGCCGCAAGCTATTGTAATAGAAGAATAGAATAGTGTAGCATAATTACGTAGTCGACTTACATTGACTGTGTTAATTAGGTCGATCGAGCACGTCGGAGTTGAATTACGTAAAGTTTTCCTCTACCTCGATCAGCCTTTATCAGTGTAACTTATAAATATCTTTGTATATACTACAGTATATCGATCGTAATAGTCATAACAAACGTCACACGAAGGTAATTCGTGTTAATATAAAAAATTTAAGTGAAAATGAGTACACGATGTACATAAAACGGGTACATGTTTTACATTCGCGCTCTTCTAGTTCTACGATCTAAGTGCTAATAGACTTCGACATTTGGCACGTTTCGTTCTTACAGAGTTAGTTGACACCTTTATAAACAATACGCTGGAAATGGTTTTTGATTAGAAGGAATATCGATACCCAAATCGGTGTGTATTTTGATTTTATGGCCGTCCTTAAGTTTAATTCGATCGTTTAGTCGAAGATTAAGGCGAAATATTAGTCTGAAATATTAATCGTCAATTATACATAATATGCATGTCAGAAAGATCTAATTAGATGAGTGGTGTGCTACAATGAGGTAAAATTATTTATCGTTATTAGACTAGTTAGTACGTTTACCCAAATTTATTTCGTTGCGTACGAAAACTATAAAGTTTAATTCTAATGATTGAAATTATTCCAATGATTACATCGAAACCTAGTATCTTCTCATAAATTAAACTTATTTATTAAATAACACCTAAACACACCGTTGAATTACAACTCAAAGACGGCCCGGTTATCGTTTTACCGTTAAGTACAATTAACACTGTGTAATAATAAGCTTACACAGATATCTTAAAGAAGTCTTTAGACAGTGTGCTAACGTTCGTAATTATGTATGTCGATATACAAACATCCTTTCTAAGGGCCCCGTTTCAAGAAGTCAAGAAGTTCGCATTTCGAACGAATGAATTGCACGGTACTCTATTCTAGGCAGTCGATTCCTTCCACTTATTAATTATAGGCAGAACCACTGTTCCCGTTCGCAGCCTGAAACCGTCACAGATTTCATTTACACCTCCAACAACAAGTAAAGAAGTACGGGGAGTTCGTTATCGGAGGCAGATGGAGTCACCGCGAATTAAAAAGACTCTCTTCGTGCGGGCAATCATTCAGACGCTACTTAATACAGAGCACCAAACCTATCATCGAGTATACAACGATATCTAAAACTTATACATTTATCAATTTTATTTGTCGTTTGATCTTATTGCCTTCGTACGAGTCAGTTACATCACGCGATCCCCGCTCATGCTCCGAGGCTTTTCTTTCTGTAAAATGAGTCTACCAAATTTGAAAGAATCGTCGTAGTGCAAACTCGTCGAGTCTCGTGTCGCAGCGCCGAAGTCCCATTATCGAAAGTGTGTAGATTTGGAGAAAACGTTGAGTCGCGCGGATTCCATCTGCCTCGGAATATCACGCGAACCCTGCGCTCGCGTTAAGTTCATTCCCGACAGATATCAGGGCGGACCGGTACTCGTATCGAAATACGAATTGGACGAAACACGCGGCATCGATCTCGATGCTACCTTTAGGTTCGCCTGACTGCCGTAGAAGGAGGTGAAGGCCGTGTCGGAACTGACGCTAAGCGGTAGACTTGTCGCGTCCATTGTCTCCCTCTCGCTGCCGAGGGTGGATGCCCTTATGTCGAGGGTGCCGCTCACGCCTGACATTCCGGAACTCGTGGCCATCTCCACCTCGCCGACATCGGGATGGGACATATGTCTTGAGATTAAAATAACGTTACGTTAATGCACGCTTCTATAATTCGTGCCGAAAATCGACTCGCAAGATATTATTTTCACCTATAATCTGGGATCGGCGGTTCGATGTGCTGCCTCCGTGAGTTCGACGACATCGGTGTTCTCTTTATCGCGTAAATGTATATGCCGGTCATGGTGAGCGCGTACGAAACGAAGTACAGTGCATGAAACTGGAGAAGACGACGAGAGATCAGTACTGATTTCCACACGAAAAGCTAGTTTTTACTTTGAAAAATTAAGTTCACTTCGTGATCGAAATTTTCTAAAAACACTGAATAACGTCTTATATTCAATATGAAACGATATCACGAATGAGAACACGCTCGATCGATATAGAGACCGACGGCACTCGTACCGCGGATCAATGGCTTACCTTGTAGTGGTGATTAAGCATTCCAGCCAATATATTGAAGGAGTCCGAGGTGAGCAGCGCGAGCTGCAAGGCGGTAGCGCCCGATTCAAACAGTATTACCGGCACCAGAGAGAAGAACATGAATTGCGTGATGCAGTAAAGAATCAGGATCGTTATTACTGGTACGTTGTCCCAGTGAAACGCTTCTATTTGAAACCTCTGGAGCACCGCGCTGCAGTAAAAAAACCGATCGATACAAAAATGTCACTCATTCCTATGAAAGCTCTCAGTATTCATGACCGCCCACTACTTACGTTTGCATGCAGCTCAGTATTGTACCGAAAAAACCGATCATGCCGAGGTATTCGATGATATCGACCGTCTTAACGGCCAATTCCTGCAGCACCGTCGTTATGGAGAACAATACCGCGCCGCCGAGACAAAGCATATCGCCAACAAGTTGGTTCTTTCCTAAAATTAACGTTCAACGTTAATCCTCTTTTCCGTTTATCCGCATTCACATTGATAATCACCAGTAGCCATCGGATCGTTATTGTCGTCTATACCAGCCCAGACCAGGCATCCCACGCCCATCAAGCAGACAGACACGCCGACGATATGCACCATTCTGTATCTGACACCCAGGACCAGAAACGAGAGTACCAAGGCGACCGGTATCGCCACGCAGTCGAGAAGCTGAAATATTTTTAACAAATAGACTTAAATCAGGACCATTATAATACAAATCAAATAAGAAAACGCCAAATTTTAAGTCTGAGCAAGATGTAGACGGCTCAACAATTTTAATTTAAAATGTGAAATATTTTAAATCAGTATATAGAGGAGTATACTTAAAGTCACCAGTGGTGAATAAAATAGAAATAAAACTTCTTGTTGATCCAACTGGCAATATAATTAGTTAAATGTTACATTTGGTACATTGGGTCGAAACGTCGTACCAAATGTAACATTTAACTAATTATATTGCCAGTCGGATCAACAAGAAGTTTTATTTCTATGAAATATTTTAGTTGCCTACGACAGTTTATTTTTTACATTAGTAATGTTTATGTATGCAATCAAGTAACGGCGAAACCGAGAATGTATGGGACACGCAGCAATGGATAATTCATAACGCGCCTACAATGTGTTTGCTTAAGAATGGCTGGCTCGAACAACGCCGGAACGAGCATTGTTGGGTCGCAGACCCAACATCCTCTTCTCCGCTATGGGCGTGCAGCTACAATGTCTATTCCGCGCGCCATTCACAGTTGATACGAGTACTACTACGCTCGCCAGATAATACAAATTCAAACTGTACGAGGGGAAAGTTGTGTGCTCGAGTAGGAAATCGTGCATTAAGCAACGCCGACAGAAATCGGTCTTCAATGGGATCTAAACGCGGATGGGAGTAATCGCGAAACAAGCAACTTTCCTGCGAATTGTCCAATGAAGCTTAAAAATCGTGGACGCGGTGAACATGGAAAATTTGTCGCAGGGACTCGAAAATGTGATATATTGTACGATAAAAATTACTCAAGTCAATAATATGCTACAAGATTTCTAGACATCTAGAATTATTCTATATCGCTTTACTGTGTTCTTGAAAAGATCTCTGCATATTTACATACCTGTATACTAGCAAGGCTGGTATATTGATGCGATGATGTAATAAGAGTGCACGCCTCAACGTCGATCAGTGCTAACAACAAATACCTCCAGCCACGGGCCCGTATGACGGAAATTAGGCCATTCCCCACACCCCTGCAGGACATCCACGTCGTGTAGACTAAACACATCATCACGTAGTGCGGAACATTCTGCCCTGTCTCGCAAAAACGATAATAATTAATTAGACGCGCAAAGTTTCCAACTTGAAATTACTATAGTTCAGTCAACTTAACTTTCGACGCTGCATAAAGGCAGAAAACATTCTTTCGAATGAATAAGTTACCTGTTGGAAGCGAGAGCTTGTAGGAACCGGTGTTTATGTAATGATTTATGAACGTCATGAAGCACAGCACCAGCGAGAGAAACTGGCCCATTATTATCGCCCTCCATACCGCCCTATTTTGTAATAGATACATTAACAAACAATTAATATTCTAGAATATACAAATGTGTCTTATTGTTAGACTGCATTATTACATATTACTACATTTGTGACTAAATTTAAAAATATTAATAATTTCGTAACATATATTAAGTAATGTCAATTAGTGCCAAATTAATGGTACAAAAATTATATATTCTATTAAAAGATTTATATATTATAAAAAACAGGTAGTCGATTTCTCTAAATAGAAATTTATTCAACTTAAGCTTGTAGTAAATATCTCATATTTGGTACCGGAGTACTTTAAGTAGTAACGCCCGGCGCTTGTCAGACCTAGAACGCGTTGTCGAGACAACCACGCGACGTAAAAAAAAACATGCCGCATAAAATAAAGCTTAATTTAAATGCTAGAAAGTATTTTATAATAGTAATGTTTTATAGTAATCGTACAAAAATTATTGAAATCATTAAAAATCTATAAGATTACTGAAATGCACAAAGCTCAACGTAGAGTTCTGCGAATTTTACACACGCAGAAACCGTGCACAAGCTACATCAATACCAGCGTGATCCGAGTTTCCGGAATCATATTATCACATATATTAATTTGTTATCAATGCTTGTTATTTAAATTTTCAAAGCACCAACCGAGGTTAAATCATCGTGATTACAGCACGATTACTCATCGTTATGCAAATCGTGAGAAACTATGTAGAAAACGTAGCTAAACACCCGCCGCTTTCATCCCTGGGTCATTCGCCCCCCTTTCGCCCGTCCCCACCGACTCTGTAGGGCGGCACAGGGCGGAAAACACACGCAACGGCTCCTGCGAACGCCTAGGGCGGCTACCCCCACGTTTACTCACGTACCATCGACCCAGCTCGGATATGTAATTTTCGATTTTGTCGCAGACCCCATTCCTGGCCTGCATCGCCGGATTTTGAGCGCCGTGACGATCGCCCGCCGATCCTCCCATGCCATGGTGCATTTTCACCCTGAAGGCTCCTCGCCGGCGAACGAGTACTGATCCGAGGCGCTTGCGCGACCTCCTTCCGCTCTCGGTGCGGAGGGACACGCCGTTACTCTTGTTGCTCCTCTCTCGTTTCCCTGGGGTGCGTGCTACGATGGGAAATACGAGATTTTACTATGCCACGATGAACATCAATACTATGCGGCGTCGTAACGTCGCGCGGAATTCCGGTACGCTTTATCGACCTCGCAAACGATCGAGAAAAATTAAATCTTTCCTGATAAAATTCCCTTTATTTTTTCGACAAAAAAATTTTTTAGATAATATTTGAAATTTGAAATCGATATCTTCTAAAATTCTTACGTTACTCAGTCCTGGATCTAACTTGAAGGTGTAAATTAAATAAAAACGTAATATTAATAATTTGTAGATTTTTAAGTGTTTTTAAAGTCTCTCTTTGAATTTAAAATTACAAGGATCGGCGGGCGATCGTCACATTAATAATTTGTAGATTTTAAGGTGTTTTTAAAGTCTCTCTTTGAAGTTAAAATTACAAAGGATCGGTGGGCGATCGTCACGGCGCTCAAAATCCGGTGATGCAGGCCAGAAATGGAGTCTGCGACAAAATCGAAAATTATATATCCGAGCTGGGTCGATGGTACGTGAGTAAAACTCAAGTTCTAATTTGAACTTGAAAAAATATACAATTGGTACGCATAAGATTGAGGAAAGATCCGGGCTAACGAAGTAAAGAAGTATTTCTTTATTTATTATCAGGTAATCCTGTTGTAGAATTTTATTTACAATGTATTGACATCCTCGGACATACTGTGTGAGCTCAGTCGTATATAATGTCCAAAAGGTTCCCACTTTTCGTAGCAGTCAGAAAGAGATTTGCACATTATATAAACTTTAAATAACTTTAACTTACTTATACTATGTCATATATCTCAAACTTGTTATCACTGCGATACAGCATAAAATTACGCACAGGTATAGATTATCCGACGTATGAAAAGAAGGCAATATTGTAACGCTATGAATATATAAATTTGTGCAGTCGGTTTCGCCGTTTCCATCGATTCCAACAATAACATACCGCCGGCCGAAGGAAATCGACCTTTTGTCAACGATTGCTTATCTAAAACAGGAAATTGCCGGTTTTGGTGATACAGTTCATGTCACTTTTACAAAGATGGAAAAATATTTTTAATTTTATACGTTTCCCCGATATGACGTCAGATTATTTCTCTGTGTTCCAACATCTTCATTACACGCAGTACGCAACTAATGCATTACATTCACACGTCAGAAAGTCTATTAGTTAGTCGGAATAACAATAAATTGTCAAGTGGAAAACGGAGACGTAAGTTTACGAGATAAAAATCCTCTCTTCGTCATTATGAGGTATAAGACGTAGAATTTTCGCGAAATTTGATTTTAAACGAACGCTGATCTCGCGTTCTCGTTCGATGAGCAAAAATTTATGCTAAGAACTATCGAAGACGTTGTTCGATGAGGAGGGTCCTCTTCGTCAAGTAAGACCGATCGTTTCTACTGGTCACTTCAATTAGAAGTAATTTTACTTCTTCTTGGCCTCTTCTTCTACCGTCTCGTTCTGCTTGCGGAAGCAATCGCCTACCGGAAAGAAGTCCCAACACCTTTGTTGATACATATTCCATACATACGTTTCCTGACCAGTGTATTCGGTGTCTGGTTTGTTAATCAAGTGCATAAGGAAGAACCTGTTGATCGAAAATTATATGTGAATTGATAATATGAAGTATATCCTTCTTTTATTAAAAATACTTCATTGTAAAATCAGAATCGTAAAATATTTGTTCATATTTACATGTAATTTGCTAGATTATGCTCTTGTTGCACGTGGGTGTCGAATCCATGTGGCACCGCGTCGAAATATTCCTTTCCTAAACCGCATATGAAGCAATTGCTCTCCATATTTGTCTTCACGTTGTCGAGCTGATCTCGAAGTTCACCAAACGCGTCGATGATCAAACCTGAGAACCAATCGCGATATAATATCGTACTCTCTTTCTGCTGCGAGTCAGAGAATCAATCCGAGTATACTCACCTTGAATGATAGCCAACAAAATGACAATCACGAAGAAGAAGAATGTAATGTCGAACATTATACGGTAAACCTCGTAATCGTCGCCGTCGGGTTCACCGATCTCGTCGCCTATGCCACCGCCGGCTCTCACGCCTTTGTACAAGTGAAAAATGAAGCACTGCCAAAGGAAATACAAGACCCACATTAACAGTTTCGAATTAGAATAATTAAATCTAAAACTATGGAAATACATCATGACTAGATAAAGATTGCTCGTGTATATCTGTGTAGCATACCGTCAGCATATGATGACATTTTTTATCCGTTTCGTCTTCCTCCTGTATGTAGAACTTTCTAAAGAAATTGAAGGCTATCACTGTGTAGATATATACTATGATTGTCAGTAGCATCACTGTCAAGACTAGCTGCTTGCCGTTATGTGTCACAGATTGCAAAATTGTTCGTAATGTTTTGAAACCGACCGCGACGTCCAGCAGGTGAGCGGCGAAGAAAAAATTGTTATAGTTGCCGAGGATGGAAAATGTGAAGTACCACAAACTATATAAAAATGACTGAAAATAAAATAGCGCGATTACACGTAGGTATTCAATTGGAATAAATTACATATGAATTGGTCTCGCCGACAATTTACTAGAAAAAAACTTACGTTATCGGTGATGGTGACTCCGGCCTTCCATATTTGATATCTCCAATCGATATTTACAATGCTACAAAAATTATTAATTGCATTACAAAGTCTCGTGACAAGAGATACTATCGCGATGTGTACTTACAAGTGTATTAAGCCAGATCCCTCATCTTCCTGCTGGCTGAAAGAAGTCTTTTCCATTCCGAGCAAATTGCTGATGTAATCGAAATCGTATGCCTCGCTGTATTTTTGTCGGACCTTCTTCTTGACGAACTTGTCCCAATAATTCACGGGGAAAGTCTTCGCCGATATTACCATTTTATCCCAGTGCGCTTTAATATCGTCCTCTTCCGGCGTTTCGGCTATGTACAATCCATCGAATTCTACTCGTCGTGCAATTTCCTTCTCTCGTTTGAAGATGGCCAATGGTACCTAAATAGGTACAAATTCATTATTTCATAATGTTTACACGATAATTGCATCGGTCAGATTTACCAAAATGTTTCGTGTAGAAGAACATTTAAAGATTTTAATAATTTACGTGAAATAATTGTATAGTTATCGTTACTCGCGTTTCAAGTACCTTCAGATGATAATACGCGACCAGCATAGCGAGCGAAACGATAGAATGAAGAGCAGCCAGTAGCCTCATAACGTGAGCCATGTAATAATAATCCTCGGCCACTTCCACGAATTCCTGAGCCTCCTCGTCTTCCTCCTCCGAGCCATTCTCACCGCTGCCGCTGCCTATTTCCAAGCCACTACCTGCCAAGCCCGATGTCCCCTCGCCTGATATTTCCGTTAGCAAATCTGCCATTCGTCCACTACCTTCGTCATCCGAGTCCTCAGCCAAAGACGAAACCTGAATTTAATTTAACGTCAACATACGTGAGAGAAAAATAATACGTACGAGGCGTGAATTTATAGAATCTTATATTTTTTACTTCAGCTATGTATGTTGTGTATGTACATACATATGAAAAATTATTCTAATATTTTCACAAACCTTATAAAATAGCAGCATAAAGTTGATACAAAAGGCGAGAACTAACGCGACGTATTTGAGATTGTAAAAGTTTCTGGCCAAGAAGGATACCACGCGATGGCTATATTGGGACAGATCGATGCTCGAGCCTGAGGAAGGTTCGACCGAGGTTTCTTGCTTCGCTTCGGCTTCAACCGCTGCCATGGCTGCTTGCTGAGCCGCCGCTGCTTCTGCAGCGGCAGCAGCTTGCGCTCTGGCTTGCTCTCCACTAAATAAACGTAATTTAATTAGCGAAAAAATATAATTTTACAATAGGTTGTTCGCTTAATCCTATTATTTAAATTCAATTAGCAACATGCCGCAGAATCAAAATATTCAGTATTTTATTTTTTATTTCAAACAAGATAAATACTTGATTTTGGTATCGTGATTTAAATAGACCAATGTGCATGTTTCAATGCAGTTTTAAGCTACGACCTTTTCAAACCGAGATATCGCGACGGGACGAAATCAATTTTGTTTTTGTAATCAATCGACGATATCTCGCGATCCAGTTATCCGAGGTAAATGATTCTGCACTTATTAGAAGTGCTATGGTTTTAGCTTTCCAACGAGACCAGGTACGATTCGCTGCGATTTTTTTGTGCAAAGATATTGATAATTATATCGACCCGTGATTTTAATCCAAGGACGGGGCCGGCCTCGCGGGCCTCGCTCACCCCCTCCACGTCACGAAGCACGTGACAAATGATTTACTATCGGTCAGCTGATCAGCTGACTGCAGTAAGCGTAAGCGAACACGTGTGCACACATACACACACACACACGCGCGCGCGCGCATGCCGCGTTTATTCATAATTGGTACGCGCCCGCCGAATTTTTTGAACTTTAGAGCTCCGTACAAAATTGTCGTAGCGACATGCGACAAACGCAGATCTTCGTTTCACATTCTGCAGTTGGCTATACTCAATACACATATTGTTATCACGACATATAAATTTGCAAATATAATTTGAACCATTAAGTAATAGGCTGCGAACAGACATATTAAAAATATTAAAAATTATTACAATATGTAGATTAATTTTATGGATCATTTAATTATCTTTCATCGATGGACTGATATCTTTACATAAAGTTTGATATACTTGACTAACCCGAGCAGATCAGCTAAAGTGACAGGCTGCTCGCTCTCTCCTCCTTCAGCTCTGGCTCCCTCCTCGCCGATTCCCTCATCGGGTGTACTCTCACCCGTTTCTTCGATACTGGATTGCGGCGTAGAGGTAGCTGATTCGTGCGGCGCCAATTTTATTTGCCCTCCTTCCTCTTTTGTTATATCCATTCCGAAGGCTTGCACCTACGTAAACGATTTCTTCTAATACTATTCTTAGTGTGGTTCTAACATAATTTATTGAGAAAATTTTACTTGTAAATTTGACTCATCCGGCGTCGGTGGCAAAGCGGGTAAATGTCTCAATGGTTTCTCTTCCTCCTCCTTGACTACAATGGGCTCGTCCACGTGTGGTCCTCTCATTAGTGTTAGCAGAAGTTTCATAAAGTACTTAATCACACAGCCAACTCCAAAGCCAGAATAATAAAAGGCGTAGAAAATCATCTTGAAGAAACCGATGAAGAGCTCAGGTATCGTCATCTGTTGCATCTCAGCGATCTTATTCTTGATGTTGGTCGGCGAGAACATGTAGAAAAAGAAGTAAACGCCATCCTTGATGGCCTGAATACCCCGCCTGATTGGATCTTTATTTCTCTCTTCATCGTCGTCGGTCATATACGTGTACGAAGATTCCCTCGCCTTGCCGATCCCGCCGCTTTCCTCGACGGTCATCAACGCGCTCGCGTGTTGCATTTCAAAAATAGCGTCCTCGCAAAAGTTGATGAAGGTTTCGAGTTTCTCTTTTTCGCCAGCCTCGACTACCGTATTGTAGAAGTAGGTCTTCTTCGATTCCTTGATCTGCGGCTTCTCCCACTGTTCGATATTCGACTCTTTGATCTCAAAGTATACGCGCTCAATCTTCTTGTTGCCGCCGAGAATCTCGATCCTGCCTAAGAACGGCTCGAAGTAATTTAGAACAGAGCCAGCTGTTTCAAGGAACCTGGCTAATCTCGGCTCGTTAGGCATATGCTCGGACAGATTGGTGAGCAATACGGCCAGATTGAAACCAATTTCCTTCGCCGGCTCGTGGAAGCGATCCATGAAAGCGACGTAATTGATCTTGCCGTCGTGATTCGTCTCGCAGCAGGCCAGGAGAAATTCGATTTCCTCGCTGAAAACATTTGGAAAATTAAAGTTCTGATCTTGTAAATTTTAGTTTTTAGATGCAGAGTAGTTTAATTCGAAGAATAGGTGATAATGATATTTTATGAGCATACCTTGTGTAACTTTTCTGTTGCTCCATCTTCTCCTTGAAATCTTTAGGATACACCCAGCCGTCATTGTTAAGATCGACTTCCAGGAAACTCGGCGATGATACGAGATCCTTTAGTTTCAAGAACATATCGAAGTACTTCAGAATCAATTCCACGTTACTAGCCGACTCGACTAAAGTATCCACCATTTGTTTCCCAATCGTTCCGTTCACGACGTTACCTTTAAATCGCATATGAATATTAATTATCTTCTTCGCTGCCTTGAATAAAATAAAAATTACAGATATACCTTCGAGCATAGAAAGCATCATGGTAATCATATCCTTCTGCAAGTTAAGCAATTCTTTCAGAAGATCCACTTGACTGGAGTGCTTCGATAGTTTGTCTTGCATGTGTGAGAATAGAAACAAAAAACCTCCTACTGCGTCCCACAATCTGGAATGCGCTAAAGCTTGTTGATTCTGTGCGCATGGGCCTTGAATGACCTCAGTAAGGGTGTTGAAAACTTGACTAGCAACGCCAATAGCCTTGAAGAAGTTCGCTTTACCGGCAGGATCGATGAGCTCCTTGCTCGAGTAGTGCCAATAAAAATCCATGATTGACTCTTGCAATCGCAACAGGTAGTCGACGGTGCAAATGACCACGTTCACCGTCGTTGTGTTACCAGCTTGTGTCCTTAGGTAGTTTTGCCAATCTATTGAGGATAGGAAAAACATCATTCGATTAAACCTATCTTTCAATAGCGCTAACATAATACTTGCCGAGATTGTGACCCTCGCAAGTGAGTTGAATAAATCGGAATAAGGCGCAAGTGAATTCAGCGTCGTGCATATTTTTCTCGCCGGCTGCACCCTCGGAACCAACACCGAGACCCTCGGCTTTCGTGTTTCTCTCGAAAGCGTCCAGATCCAGCACGCTGCAAGAGTTCATTAGACCCGCGATGGATGTAAAAAAACCGACGTCTTTCTTCTCCTTCAAATGGTTCAGCATCCCTCGTTGAATTTCGATATTGCCGCCACGCAGGATAGAAATTCCAAGCTCCAGAGTCTTCATCACCATTTCGCTGGGAATGCCCTTGCACGCCGATATGTGCAGGAGGACCATTTCGGCAACGCCGCGATTCGCTAGACGAGCTTGATGGAACAAAAGTTTCTGCTTCTCCATTTCTTGCTCCTGTATTATAGAACGTAATAAAATGTCATATTAAAATGAGCTTATGTGCGCGAGCATAAATTTGATATTTATGTATACATATGTTTTTATATCAAACATCCAATGCTTGATTTATGTAATATTATGTTATCTTATCTAATTAAACATTTTGTACATAATTATTCTTATTTATAAACTAATTTCCTTTATTTGACCAACTGGCAACTTTTATTAGTAATAAGCACAGAGTGCTTATTACTAATAAAAGTTGCCAGTTGGTCAAATAAAGGAAATTAGTTTATTATTATTCACTGGCGAAGAAAAAGGATTCATCTCAGTATTCTTATTTATATCGTTTGCAAGACTTAAAATATGACATTATTTTACAAAAAACATTTTCATACACGTAATGCAATATCTTACCATAAGTTTGTGCATTGGCCTCTTGAGAATTACATTAAAAGAAAAATACAGAGTTTAATTATATTGTTAGTAACGGATCGACGGGAAGAAAACAATTTCTGTAGTCTACGATGCTTTGCTTTTTCATGAGTGATATTATACACATCGCTTTGATTTCGATGACTAACACAATGTAGCACAATTCAACGAATTCGGGTATCATAGTATAGAAAACATATATGTAATTTATACTTTGATCTGCGAGCATACATTAAGCGGATGGATTCTCGCACTAACTACTGATTCTTACCGTAAACAGTTTATGTCTCCGCTTTTAGTATGTTAGAAAAAGATAGGAAATTTGTTAATAGACTGCGGTAGACAGATTTTATGGGGATTTAAAGGATCCGATTTTCTCGCTCGAATTATCAACAGACTTATCTATACTTGTTATCAATCGAAGATGCTTACATGGATCGAAGCTCCTCCTTCTTCCTCGCCGCCTCCTTCTTCTTCACCTTCTTCCTCTTCCTCTCCGCAAGATTTCGAAATAATTTGAGCGTAACTCATGTAAAGTGGATCCTCTTGAAGAGCGCCTGATCGTTCGGTCATAGCTCCGCGACAGAATGTTGTTACCAATTGTGTCAACGGATCGGGCTTGCCTTCATCCTCGGCCTTATCCATTTTCTTCAATTCAGCATCTTCAAATGATTGCTGATGGGGACAAATATAGTAATAATATTATTTTACATGAAATTACATATCAAATGTAAAGTAATGTAGGCTGTAATTACCGTAAGATCCTCGATCATCACTTCTTGACCCACATTTTCATCTTGTAGCCACAGCTCGTAATACGTCCGTGCAAAAATGTTTATTGCTCGATGTCTAAAAGAACAGATTTGTATAACTTTGTTAAGATTCGTAGAAGATTATGCCGAATACAGTAAAGATTAATTTACGTTAATCGTACCTTCTCAATTTATACAGAGGTTCACTACGCAAACATGCAATCGCCGCTCTTTTTCTAGCAGCGCACAATACACGTTTCCACCCATCTCCCGATGGCGGTGGCTTTGTCGCCTGTTAGCATAACGTAAAAACAGCAAGCGCACTCATTAAATCACTATTAGTTATCTTTTATTAATCATTGCAGTTAATATTATGTAGTATTCAACGCTCAAAATGATTGATCGATTCTTATTGCCTAATTGTTTCTCTCTTCGATTAACAAACGGCAAAGTAGCTAATAAATTCTATGCAAATCAACAACACAAAACAGCGACACTCAATGTAACATAAAATAGAAATGATTTTAGCGATATTAAAAGAATTAATAATGTATGAGTTCATAATTGAAAGATTAACGGTTAAATGAAGCGAAAACGTAACTAAATAACAAGAAGGATACCTCGGCAAGGAATGTAGGGAAGTTTGGCGGAAGCAAGCGATTACCGCTCGTTTACGCTGGATCGACACCACTGATCGATATTGACTCTTGCTCTGCTGTTGTGGATGATCTATCTACTCGAGAACAAAAGTACGGAATGAATACGATGAACACTTCGACGCGATTTAAAGAAACAGAAAAATGATGATGACATGATGAAATGATTTCCAGACGATAATCGAGTTCTCAATTCCAGTGATCACGAAAACATTCATATCAATAGCAAATTAGAAAAAAGGCCACAGAGCTTCGGAGATTTTTCTCGATTAATTTTAAATATTCACAAAATTTTTAAATTTACATTTATATTATCAACGTTAAGCGGGGGGATTTTTTAACAACTAACCATGTGTAAACCGTACAAAACTTTGGCCATGTCAGTGATCCTAGCGACGACATCTTCCAGTTGTTGAGCCTTTACAGGCTCCATCGCATCCTTTTTCTGACCTAATTGAGAATACAGATAATGCTGCCAGGACATTTCGTCGGCGGGATCGATCTTGTCCGGCAACGTCAGTTGAGTCTTGGCAAATTCCGAGATATCAGATTCCGGCATCTTTTTCAGGAATCTGTCTTTGCAATGCTGCACCAATTCCTGTTCACGACCGGCGAAAAGATTCAAGCCTACGGGTAGCAATCGCTTCAGGCAAGCGACCATCAGGGATGCCTGCACTTCCTTATCCTTGTCTCTCTTCTTGTCGCGATTTTTCTTCTTCTTCTGTATAGCGAAGAAATACTTGAATGCTTGATCTTTTGATTTGTGAGACAAAAGCACAGTAATTGTTAAAAACATAAGAACAGCTTGTACGAACCTTGCTTCCTCCAGAAGGCGCAGTGCCATCGGACACCGCGGCAGGTCTTCTCGTTGCAGTAGGCATGATAAGCACCATGTTATCGATCTCATTGGCGGATATAAAATTTTGTTCTTCACGCAAAAAGTATTGCGACTTGGACCAGATATTAAATATAGCCGCCACGTGATTGTACAGATCCTCGGCTTCAGGAATGTTGTTCCTCAGCCAATGATTCCTTTGAAGATCGACGTACTTAATCAACAGAGGATAAAACGAGTAGATATCGCGCACGAGTAGCTGCCAATCTTCTTGAATTTGCGCTTCAACTTGCGAGGTATCCTCGGTCGAAGACTTGATGAAGCCCCGAAGAGATTCCTCCTTATGGAACATGGTGTCCGTTCGCTTTCTGACGCGCTCGGCAAGGGGCAAAAATGGATCCTTCAACAATTCCTCGGACGAGTTGATAATGATTTGCTGCGTGTAGGCAGCGATGCGCGTCATCCACGGTGCATTCTCGTTGCCGATGTTCTTCTTAATTAGCTTCAGTACGTTCTTCAGCAACTGATTCATGTGATCGCTGGTTACCATGCTGACGTAGGTACCCTCGGTCGGATTCACGTTGTCAGGTCCTTGTGCCCACCAGAATGGCAAATAAGAGCAGAGCAGAGGTAGAATTACGTCGACGACGTGAGGAGCGTCGTTGTAAGTCTTCTCGGATTCGACGAACTGATCGACCTCGCCAAGGATAGTTTCTAAAGTCGGCATACTTGATTCCATTTTTGTCATGATGTCCTGAGCTTCCAGAGAATGATCCGCAATTCGATTCAGGAGGGAATACTGATTGTGCTTGTTCAGATGAGGCTCTAAGAAGGCTACCGGGAAGCAGCTCGAAAAAGCACCCAGGCAGGAGCCTAGATTAGGTTTATGTCGCTCAATCTCAGTCTTCAGGTATTTTCTATCGTGCGTCAAAGTAGCGTCTATCCCGAGAGTGTATAGAGACGCCAACATTTTATACGACGCTACTTGAATTTCGTCAACTGTAAAAGAAAGATAAAAATTTGATTAAATCACACAGACTAACTCAATTAAAATAATTAAATATTAAACATGCTGATTAAATTAAAATAATTAATTAGTTATTTTAATCTCGTCAATTTTATATTACTCGAAATACTTACGTAACAAGTCGCTGCCATATTCGCACGCGGCAAGATGATCGAACATCGCAGTGAGCACCGGTAGAATTACGCTATTAATGTACGATAATGACGTGGAGGTTTTCAAATGCGTGCCTCTGAGATGACTGTACTTCCCTTCTTGGAGGTTCAAGATGGTGTGACCTAGATCATCGGCGGTATTATTGAAGAAAGTCAGCATGGATGTTCGAATGAACTCAGGACAGTTTTTCACGAGACTCTTGGCGTCTATACCCTTCACCAATACTTGCAGACAACGAACTGTTATCCTCACATCCGCGCCAAAGGCGGCGAGTCTCGATCTCAGTAAACTGGCTAACTTGCAGAAAAGAGCGGCCACCATCTCCTTCTCCTTCAACGATGCTGCACCGACATTGTTCGTAGCGGTGGCCACGGCAATGAAATAGTTTCTATGCGTGCTAAAGTACTTCTCCATTAACGGGAGAACTACTTTGCTGAAGAACTTAATGTCTCTTGTCGATGTCTTGAAACTATTTCTTCGGCTGAACGTGTCGGAGGGTTTCAAGAGCTTCATGTTGATCGTTGCCTTGTCCAGATAAGCTATCAATTTCTCTAACAAGGAGTAAGCGAATCTTAATTCTACCGCGGCAACCGCGCCAGCCACTTCGGTCTCCGTACCGCCGCGATTAGGTTTGTGAAGCTTATAGCCTTGATATTGCAAGTACTTGAGGAATTCCTGCGATCGCTCACGATCTTTTCGTTTCTCCTTATCGGTCAACAGATCGTAGGGTACAAGCTGAGGATGAATGCCACCTCCTGTAGTCATTAAATATGTAACGAAAAAATTATTCGATACATTATTAAATTGATTTTAAGAGAGAAATACAAAAGATGAAAAACTGAGAATATTAGGTAATAACTTGTGCTAACCGCAAGTATTAAGTTCTTCCTTCTTCTTCTTTGCCCAAATGTCGTGAGCATTATCTGCCAAACGTTCGGCCATATTCTGCATTTCTCTGCTTAGCGTCAGATTAGTCATGTCCACCGGGTGAGGATTGTAATTAAACGGATTTGACGAGTCGCCCTAACACATTTGAAAATATGTATATGTCTATCTTTTACGGATATAATGAATTTCACGAATAATCTCTTACTTGACTCTTGGAAGACCTTCTCATGGAACTGCGATTGGTCGACGGCACATCGACCTCCGCGTGTTCCACGCTCCAGCCAATCGCCAGGAGAGCTTTCAAGCTCTCTCTGACGGGTTCCTTGTATCGCTCTCGTTCGTAATCACTCAGCATGTTGTATGGTTTCAATCTCGGGTGGGTTTTATTCATGTCCGACCACTGGTCGCCGTAAGTCCAGCCGTTCTCTAATTTACGGCTAGCCCAAGCATCGTGATAATGCTCCGAGAATTTTTGTACAATTTGATTAAGATCGTTATTGAGAACCACGCTAAAAGAAAATTATAACGAAATATTAAGATATTGAGGATAACGGAGAGATTTTTTATATTTCACGATTACCATATTAAAGTTTTATTTTTATAATTGACATAATTATTGAAATTTCTTATCGACAAGAATTAATAATTAACCTGGTGGTGTTGATTGGTTGCGGATTGTAAGGGCCGTCAGGTGATTGAGTCGAGGCCGATTTGCTGCCGTACCACTCGTCGTCGTAATTCTTCGACAGAGAATAATCTGGTGGCAAGGCGCAACCGATGGCCGTCAGGCAAGGCAGCGCCTTTCCGAATAATTCGGGATCGTAATCCATCTTAGACAGGGAGTCGAATATATTGCTGAAGAGAACCATCGTGAGACGTTTCTCTTCGTCGCTTGATGCGCCGTAAGCGCCTTGACCGGTGGAGCCGGTGGAACCGTAATATCTCGCGCAACGTTCGTAATGCAGCGTTAACAACTGACAATACAAAAAAATTAATCATATTGTAATACAGCAAAAACTTTTGCTTAACAAACTTGTAATTATTAATTTTATTTACTGTCTATGTTAAATAATAAGAGCTAAAAATAATAATCGACGTACTCTGAGAGCCACAGTAGTATACTCCGATAATTTCGATACATCGACGGTCAGCTTTCGTAATAACTTCAGCAACATGCTTGGTTGCATTTGACTGCAAGAGAAAGTTGAATTAAGATTTTTTTAAATAAAATTCGCACATTCGTAAAGACCTTATGTAGAAAGGAATCATTTTTAATCTCAGTCATTTAAATAACAATGTTGATTTTTTAAAACTTACGAGACAAATGAATTTTTTTTCTTAAAGTATGGTAAAAGTTTTGGTTAATCGACTTAGTGTTCAGGAAATTCTTCACTTACCTAGTCAACGCGACGAGGAAGTCCGAGACGGCTTCGCGTTGACCCTTCGTCAGCATCCGATTCTTGCTCAATCTGTAGACCGTGTGCAACGTGGCGTCGAGTAAACTCGCGTAATTGTCCGCCTCGTTGTAAAATTTGGAATGCTTGATTAGCAACGGCAGAATGCTGTTTCCTATATAACGATTCATAGCGAGTGCCATGTCAGATTCGTAGCCGTCGTTCTGCGAAAAATTAAATCAGACAATGATGCGTGAATTCTCAATTGCCCGGTTTGCGATCTTTGAGAAATTGTCGCCTTCGTTAAAGTAATAAAACGACAAGCTTGCGAGTAATAAAATTTAAGTGATATTACGCGAAGTATATAGAATGCAACGTGATCCGTACTCTGTCGAGCATGGTGGCGGCACGAAGATCTGGCAGGAAAGCTTCCTCCAATAGCTTGTAGAATAACTCTTGCGTTTCGATGCCGTAAACGCGTTCGAGGAACAGCACAATGCTTTGCTTGTGCCCTGGTATCAAACCAGACGGCGTATCGCTTTTCGGTCGTTCCTCGCCAGCGGCGGGGTTGAGCAGCGTAAATCGTAAAGACAGCACACCTTGAAGATCATCCAATGGTACTAACGATCTCAAAATTGCCCGGGCTCGGAGAGACTCGTTCTTTCCTGAAATAATTGTGCTGCTTCAGGCAACCGAGCATTATTTCTAATATAAATTCTATCAAAGCAAAATTTCCTTTTATATATTACCGACGGATTTTGTAGATGCCTCTGTTGCTCATTAAAAAAGAAACAAACGATTGTTATTAGATAATTTATTGCCGTCCGTACGTAGTACAGTTTTCGCGCGATTTTATGTCGCGAAAAGTATATGTGCAATGCAACGATGGTGCGAGAATTGAAGTAATTTGAGAATTTTATTTTTTCTTTAAAACTATAATCTTATATTTTTATATGTCTATAAAAAGATTTACAGACTTGTCTATTTTATTATTTATGAATAATTTAGATTCAAAGAAAATTATTTCCAAAAATTGTTCAATCTTAATTATATATTTAGGTTCTTCATTACATTTTACATTGCTCAATTGCCAAGTAACTAATGTGAAAATTATATGAGAGTAATAATTAGTTTAAGACACTAAATGCAACAGTTGTTATAAGTTTTGTATCAATGGCGATGAATATTCAATTCTTTGGACCGTTTTCTTACCTTGCTCTATAACGGAAGAATCCGGAGCACAGCGGCCTAACAGGTCAACGAGGGTGCAATAGAAATTTAATATCGCCGCACCCGTGTCGATGTAGTCTTCGTCGTCATCCGATTCCGGGAGTGGATGCTCGAACTGCATCACCATCGCCGTGCCCTCGGCCTCATCGTGCACCTGTGCGAGGTACTAAGTTGACACAATATTAATGGGAGGCCGGGTACATGCTTGCGGAGAATTCACTTTAAGTTTGTCGCACAGTCATATTTCATGCCACATTTGTAGCGAACTCGATTTGTTTCCGAACCTTTTATCGCGTGGATTACGAGAAATTAAGTTCAGATTAATTCTGCTCTTCTAAGGGGATTTCGATAACATATCAAAGTGCAATAAACATGAATCAAATCACACGAATTTTAAGAATTAAAAAGAAGAACTGAGTAAAAATTATTAAAATAAAGAAATCTCAAGGGAATTACTTAATGAGAATATGCAGATGTCTATCTGCTAATTTTCGAGGGTGTAGGGCTGATAAATCACACATATCTTTTTAAACAACAATCAAAAACAAAAATAGTTTCTTACTTACAAAACAGTTCGCTTATAGTCTTTAGCTTTAACTAAATAAAAGAGTGAGATGTCTTACTTTTCGTCTATCGGCAATGCGTTCAGACATTTTGTTAGCTTCTATAATGGCTCTCAGTAAGCCTTCACCTTCACCTCGAAGAGCAGGGCCCAAGCATTCTGGTCTTCTGATTAGCAGACGGATTACCAAGTTGGCATTTTCCTCCACGCTTTCGCCTGTGATTAAGATCGCAGTATTAATATTACTTTTACAATAGAAATTTATATAAATAAATCAAATTTAAAAAGATAGCAAAATTACCATTGACCCAGACGCAAAATCTCAAGAAATCGAGATAGCGTTCACCCTCGACTGGATCCCAGCCTAAATCAGGATAGCCCTTCTCGACTAACTCCGAATTGGACTGCAGGCCACATCGCGATAGATAGATAGCGATTTTCTCGAGATAATGTTCTCTCAGAGCCAGAGCTAACTCGGTGTTCTCCATGAGTGACGAATACGCTACGTCCAACGGCGTCGATCCTCGCAGCGACGGTCTTGCCAGCAGAATATTGCTGTTCTCCAGCAAGAAGTCAAAGTGGTCGAACATAGCCTTTTGATTCTGTCTGGATGTGCGGCAGAAGTAGCACAAGAATCTACAACAAGCCACAACCATCTCGTGAGAAGTGTCCTTCTCCTTCGATGCTGGCTCGCCCTCCGCGGCTTGAGCCTGGGTTTGAGCATCGGACTGTGCCTGGGAGCGTCTTCCCAGGGTGTTTATCATGATGGCCATTACGTTCTCGTGGATTCTCAGTACTCTGATGAGGTCAGGATGTTGAAAGAAAGTATGATTGTTCACCAGCTTCCACAGTCGCTCTCGAACCAGCGCTTCCTCTTCCTGGGACATTTGTACCGGCAGCAAGGCACGGATCTGGCTCAAACCGACCCACATCAACGCGACATCGTCCTTCGTCTTGTTGTTAACGATATAAGTTTTCTCTAATGCTCTGATCAACTCGCCAACAGTGTCATATTGTCTGACCAATAAACTGAACATCTCTCGCACGAGTTTCGGCGTCTCGATTTGCGATTCCTCGGCCCAGTTTACGATGGTTGATATTAGCACCTTACGAAACACCTCTAAATAGGATAAAACAAATGCAATTGTTCATAAATACATTACGACTTACGTAATGTCCATTTATTATAATATAAATTTATATTATAATATTTATTATATAAATATAATTGAGGATAAACAAAAGACTTACCTTCCGGAGTCTTTTTCTTGGGTTCAACTTCAGGTTTAGATTCCTCTTCTAATTCTTTGACAGCATTAATAAAATTGAAGAGGCGTTTCATAGCGCCAGGTTTCTGAACTTCCTCGACTGGTTCATTTGCTGCATTGGCTGCTTCTTGAAGAGCAGTTAAGGACACATAGGACATTAACTCGCCGTGGAAATCGTTCATCTTAACAATGAGATCCTCGCCGCAGGGACAATTCTCCGGATCTTCCTCGGAGTCCAAATTCTTGAAGCTTAAAATAGCATTCATTTGCTCGCGCGGAGGACACCTGAATTCTCTGGTCTTCTTGGCAGCGATGGCCGACGGCAAATCCGACTGTTTGATTTCGATGTAACGTCGCAATTGATCTGCCTGCAACTCCCCGACCAAGTCGAAAGCGAAGGCGATGATGGATTCTACGCGATGTCGTAACTGGATATCGTTTAAATGATGAAGCAGATAGCACATTTGTAACTTCGCTCCCTCGGCCATTTTCATATGTAGCAAACCTTTCTTGTGCTCGTCTTTTCCTTCTATAATATTTTGTTGACGTACTGAATTATGTTTCTCACTTATTAATATATAATTAATATTTAATGCTACTTTTCTAATTGGCTTGCCTTTATCGAAAGTCGGATCCCAAGTTTCGGGGTTTATCATGATGAGCAGCTTGAATACATCCTCATTCCTCAGCATGCCGACTAAGAGCAATCTATCTACCAACTTTAGGAGAGGTCTGTAATTTTCAAAATTGCATCAAGATATATTTGACTGTAGGATGAAACATTGTAAGCGCGAAGCAAGAAATTGAAAATTCCTATTGAAAGAAGAAATAGTGAAACAAGCTCGTTTTGTTTTTCGCTTAAATATTTGAAAATGGAGATACGATGATTATCATTGCTCCGCTAGCATTGACGAAGAACATTAGTTGCAGCAGCAGCAGCAGCGGCAGCGGCGGCAGCAGCACTTATTATCTTACATACAGGAAAAGATTCTCATTGCTGCCTCCGATCGGATCTCGGTTGTGCACCTGATTCACTTCGACAGCCTCGTTGAGTGCCATCATCACGTAATCCCGCACGACGTCGAGCGGGAAGTGCGGGCTATACAGGTTCTTTATGTTCTCAATTGCTTGGTCACTGGAAGGAACATTCCTTGATGGCAAACTGATTAGTAAAGGGTCTCACATCTACTTGGGGAAAAGCTTCACTTACCTGATCTCCGTCATCTTCATTTGCGGCCGGATAGACTCGGTCTCCAAATATCGGAGACTATGTCTCATCTCAGAATCCTCATACAAATCCTTTAATTCTTGACCTACGCAATAGACAAATAATTAATACACAGAAACATATCTTGATACAATCAATAAAAACTTGTTTATTAAACTAATTAATAAGATTGCAAAATGCAGCTAACGTAAATTCTTAAAAATATAGAGTTCGAGGCAAAGATCATACAAAAACGGTTTTGAAAATGTTTAATTGTTAATTTCAGTGTATGATATGTGCACGCGAGTTGTTACTCTTAAAAACCAAATTCTTACCAAGCGGTATTATGTATTCGTTTTTGCACACTTCCATCGTCGTCGCATGAGACTCGAGATGTAGGGCGATAAGTAAGTCGTAAAATCCTTGTCGCAGGGGCCCGGACATATATTCGGCTCGTATTGCGTATAACAATTGTTTCTGGTCAACGTGTTGACACAGAGCGTGTGCCGCACGATAATTCGATTGATAGCACAGAGCTGCGTACAGTGTCAGCGTATGCGCATGGAAACTGTGCAAGGGAACCAATTGTTTTAACAATATAAGAGGGAAAAGTTTGGGTAAGAAAAATAAGATTTTTCAAGTCTCTCCCGATAAATTTTTCTCGTCGACGTCTTACCTGAGCAGCTTGTCCATCTCGATAAGCTCCAGAATGTCAATGCATCTGTCTTCTTCGGGTATATGAAGAGCCAGCATCGAGATAGCGTCCTCGCATAGCATCGACCAGCCTCTGATGTCGGACAGTTTCAAGGCGTGTACCTGAAGAGACTGATTCGGCACTCTGGCCCATTGGTGCGGCTTCAGACATTGCACCTTCAATCTCGGCGGAAACTGCGGTATCACGTGTCGTTCGGAATTCTGCAGCACGGCGGCTGATAACGGAAGCGTCGTCGAGGTCCTACCAAGTTCGATTTGCAGGATCTCTTTACTGGTGGCCTCGACGAAGATCGCCGGGAATAGCTTCGTGTCTGGTTCCATCTTGAACTTGTGACTCGTCTCTTTACCTTCGCAGGTGAAGGACACCCAGCCTGTCGCGGTATCGACAAAGCATCCGACGAACATACCCTGAGATGCACCTTTGCCCGATGCATCTTGAGTAACTTCGTTGTACAATTCATCCGCTCGGACCATATAGCAGCTTTGTCTGTCGACTCTGCAACATTACATGTTTTTTTAAGCGAGCATCTTTTACAGTTGTGCTTTTGATAAAGATTCTATGATAAGTAAATACTGAAACGCACTGATCCACGAGACGCTCGTATTCGTCTACGATCGCAACAGAAGATTTTCTCACGCGGGATAAATTGAAGTCCTTCGTGTGCAAGTGATATTGCGAAGTAACCCAGCCAACGTAAACGTGAGTCGGATCTTGACCGGGGAATATCCTAACGCCGTAGAAGTACTCGTTCATTAACTTCATGCACTCAGCGTCGAAGATTTCATTGCCGATCGCTTCGACGCCACTTCCAGTTAAAACGGACATCGCTTTGGGAACGTTACGCTCCGGGATTTGCGGCGGGATGACTTTCAAGTCCGTCTACGCGAAAACATTTTATAATTAGCAATTTATTACTAGAAAGTATTTAGATCAATGCTTTCAAAAGTTACAAAATGTCTGGCGAATTCTGAAATTCTTTCATGAAGTATAAAAATAGCTTTACATACTTTTATTCAGCTATAGCGCTCGTTAATGTCGCAATATTTGTTATGTACTCACAGTTGAAACACGAATTTGTGGAGCTTTGGCACTTTTGCTTCCGAGCGTTCTCGTACTTTTATCTGAGATATCCGCGCGGACTGGCTCGGGTGTTTTCGACTTTGCATCCGGCGATTTCGCTTTGCGCGAGAAGAACCTGCATACAATAAAAATTGATTAAGCAACTTATTCAAATTAGAATCTCAATAATAAAAAGTAAAATAAAACCAATCGTCCAATTCATTACTGAGATATTGAATACATCGATGATTAAACTAAAGATATTGATAAAATTATATTTTATAGTAATGTTGGAAATACTTAAGAAACTTACGGTACATCCTCCATCTCTTTGCTAAGCTTACTAACAAAGTCAAAGTATCAAAGTCAATTTGTCTTTTGCAACATTTATAAGAAACCGTAATCATTAATGATTCATGCTTACCGGAAGGGCGAACGACCGCGTTTCTTCTTGTCGTCTTTTATGTCACCGTTCATCTCGCCGTATCCATTCATTTCACCGTCCATGACCGCGTTGTCTAAACGCGATCCATAAAGTGAACCTTTCCTGGGCGGTCTGGCAGGCTTGCCTCTTTGCATAGGAAGCGGCGATTCTTTCATCATCTCGTCCGCCTCAGCCGCATCTTCCGAATAATTTCTCTGCAGCCCTACTCAGTACCATTTATATTAAATTCATCGTATAATATAATCATTTATATTATTATTCTAATATTATTAAATATTGCAATATTTTCGCAAATTGAACAGTTTTATCTAAAACTTTCCTTAAAACTGATGAGCTGCAATCGATTTATTTCTTTATAAATCATATAACATATCTGAATATTGCAAAGTATATTTTTAAATTAATGCTTTTTATATTATTACCTTTAATATCGCTCATACTGAAGCCGGACTTCATAATCTGCTCCATGTGAGCCGACGGTGCTGCCTGTTGTCCTTGCTCAACTTGCTCCGCTAAAAGTCTGTTCTGCCGCATTTTAATCTCCTGCCACCTCCGCAATTTTTCACCCTCCGTTATAAAACCAGATTGGCAAATCACGGGCAACGATAATCTTAGAAATTCCCAGTTAGCCTTCTCCATAGTTTCGAACGTGTTGTGGGAAATTTTCAGACACGGCGGTGTGTCGGAACCGGCTGGTATCCTAGCCACGTCGATTCGCGTATCGACCATGTCGTCGGTGTTCTCGAAAATGGGCTGATCTTTCGTGTACCAATATGTGACCAAACGGTTCATATTCCTGCAAGAAAATTAATAGACGACATTGATTTTTCTGCCACCTGCCGTATTCCGTTTTTACAGAAATTACTTACACGCAGAACGGCTCGTAGCCCTCCTGCAAACCGCAGGTGGTGAAAAATTTCAGGGTATTCACATCTTGGCCGAACGTCAATCTTGCCTTTTGACCGACGCCAAGGGTGAATGCAGGCACGAAGGAGTCGCCTTGTACGTCGGCGAAAGAAGTTTCACCGCCGAGTGCGTCCATCAACAATTCTCCGTTTAAGGAGAAACCTACGTAATTTGCAGATTTGTACCGAGATGTACTTGCATCGAGCGTTGCGAAAAGTCGAAACGCACAACATAATATAGAAGGTTGTACATAAATGAATAACAAATAGCTTTTTAACTCGATAACTTGAACCGTTACACATTCATTTTTGTCGCTGTCGGATGTCGGAACGTAGCCGATGGTCCAACGAGAAAATTTCTTTTAAAAAAATTAATTTTCTCATTAGACCATTGGCTACGTCTCGACTTCTGACAGCGACATACGACGCATTGTATAACAGGCCTTAGTGAAAAAAAATGCAATTAGACGACAAATAGTCACTACAATTACTCAGATATCGAATGTTAGGTATGTTGTGACATATAAAAAACACAAGCTTATAGTTTCTCTGTATAAAAAAAAACAATCGTGCTAGGAGGATTCTTTTTCAATAAAATTTTCTTAACGGCTAAGTGAAAAATACTTAAAATATTGTAGCAAAGCAAGTGTTGAAGTAGGCCGTATGAACAAAAGCTTTTGCTTCCGTCTGCCGCTTTAAAAAGAGATTTGAATAGAAAACAATATTACAATCATCCAAAGTTCGAAGATAAAGCCTTCGTTTTATTTTTATTCATACGACCTATTAACACAAATTCAGACAGAATACGCATGCAAGCGACGTTAGTTGAAGGCGGTGTAATGAAAATCAAATATGTGTATTATCACACACGGACGATGCGTTAAGATAATAAATCTTACATTAAAAAAAATAAAATATAGACATATAACCGAGATAAAAAAGAATAAAGATTATAACAGTTTAACGGGAAATACGCATGTATCTGAGAGATCTCCTTCAATATTTTCTCCTCGGTAGTTTAATTTACGCGCTCATGTGCATTTTGCAATTTTGCAAGTTTGAAATTAATAGTTAATTAAAGTATACTTAGAAAGCTAAATCGTTTAGAAAGATGAAGACGCCATGTGACATTTCCGAAAAAATTTTATTGTATATTCGGGAATTGGTGTTTCAGAATACACGTAATATGATGGATGGTGATATCTGGGGTCATCCTAGTGTTAGTGATTAGTAGATATGAATTATGGAAGCACTGTTGTCGCTGACAGTATAACAGTATAATACACTGAGTAGAGTACTGGATACCGGAAAAGACATTGGGCAGACATATGATTTTTGTCGCTCGTGAACGTGACATTATTAATGATGATAGAAACCAGGGCTGTTTCTGGTTTTGTAGTTAACCCCATAAAGAAAGGTATGTTAAAATGACGAAATGAAACATCTTTTATCCAAGAAGTGCACGACTGCTTCTTTTGTTCAAGCGATCGTCGCAACGGAGTCTTCTTATTGGAAAAGCTTAAGTGAAATGATTATTCCTCGAGGTGCGTGACGCGAAAATTTTGCCTGACAAACGTCTGTTTAGGTATCGAATGATTCTAAAGTTATTTGGCCGCGCTTTGTGTTAAACATTATTTCGTACAAATAATGATTAGTTATTTCAATTTTTACGCCGTTATATTTTTTTATTCTATACAACTCGTATTTCTATTCAGTTAATATTATACTAAACGTAACTATCTAAGGAATAAATATGCGGAAAAATAATTTGTTTAAAAAATTGCAATGTCTGTATCCAGTAATCTATCACTAGAGATCAAATTGTATGTGTATAGCTTGAAATATGGCAGCGCTGAAGCGTTCGCTTAAAAATTCCGTCTTACTAATCGTTCGGTCAATTAGATCCAGGAAAACACCGACAACGTCTCCGACCTGCCATTGTTTGCCGAATGTTTCGGCCGTGCCCGAGTATACTTTTTCCTCCTTTAAAACAGAATGTTCACCAGTTCAAGGACACTTTCGCTCGGGAAGATTGGGACAGACCGGCAATCGAGATACTCTATTTTTACCCGCGGTCTAAGATACCTTGTACACACTTGTCTTCCATCGCTATTAATACGCATCTCGTCTATGTTTGTGCAACATTAAAGTTTCGGCACAGTTTGATGCACAGTTAAATAAGATACCACAGAAAATTCGCGATCCCCTCCCCCTCGATATCAATAAAAGATTAAGCCACACTTCGCCGAATGAAATTTTATCAGCGATTTTATTTGTCTTTGGGACAAGGATGCAAGAATGTAAAACCAAATTCAACATAAAAAGAGACATAAAGAGCGAGACAAAGACAATAGTAGTGACGAGAAAACTCAGGAAAAGAAATGATGTGTATATGTATAGTGGGGCCTCTAAGATTGGCTAACTTGGGAAATGGGACTCTTACTGATCGTTCGGTCTGCCACGTCAATGAAACATCCAACTATGTCGCCCACTTGATATTTGTGACCAAATGACTCGTGGGTGCCAGCGTGCACTTTGGTCACCTGACATTCATGTTCTTATGGATTATTCATGTTTCACAGATCGCGAAGAGCGCTTATTGTTAACATTCGCATTCGTTCTCGCAACACAAGGACTACCCTGTACAGATTGCACGCGACCTCCCTGATTAATATTTTTGTAAAAATTAATTAAGCACGAACTTTTTAAAGTCCATATAAGGTCTCACCTTTCGTGGCTATAATAATAGTTTGTTATACAAAATAATATTTTAGAAAACGTCCTTCTTTTTTGTTAAAGATGCGGCGAATTTGAATTTAATTTGCAGAAAAATATTTTCACTTTTGCTTTCTGCATTTTGTTTATTTTATTCCAAATTAAATCTATAATACATTTTATCGAAAGATGCTGAAAGAGACTGAATTAGCGTTTTAACAAATTTCATTGAACGTTGTCCGTCGTCCTAATTTCGATTGTTAAATTGCGGAAAGGGAGAAATAGAGAAATTATACACTTACGTTATAACCGTCAAATGCCCAAGTACTTTCATCACTGCCCAGCATACTTCCAGGCATGCAGTCGGCTTTCGCCCAACCGACTCGCATAGGTCCGGCTGTGAGAACCTCGAACTCGAAATACCATTTTCCACTACTGACCGCGTAATGCTTCTCAACCCTGTAAGTCCTAAAGGATAACTGTCGTAACCTGCTGGCTTCCAAAAGCAATGCTATAACAAACAGTAGATACATTATTAATATGTATCCACCGAAATCTCAAAAATATGTTTAAAACAAGTAGAAGAATTGCATCGCTTATTTCAATGCAATTTTAAATTAAACGAGTGCATTCAGCAAGAATTAAAAGTCTCACCCTCGTGCTGTTCTCCGGTGGGTGGATCAAGCATATATCCGTAAACCAACAGAGTCCTGACAGTTTCGCTGGCCGTATCCCGATTGGCCTTTTTTATGGCTTCATCGACTTTCGCATACGGTACCAAGTGGGGACTTCTTCTCATCTCCGAGTCTTCGTTTAGTCCGTACGTCCATCCTTGGCTGATTCTCTCCTTTGCCCAGAGATTGTGCGTGTTCTCCGCCAGTTGATCAACGAGTTCCTCCATTTTCGGGGTTAATGTGATCGCAGACAGATCAAGCGGCGCCGGTTTATATCCACTGCTCTGTAGAAACGGCTCATTTGGCAGCCTCAGGGTCTTTATTCTGGACGGCGGCTTGTCCATGGTAATGTAATAGCCCAGAGCCAAAACGGTCTTCAGGGTCTGCACGGCCAGTTGAGTGTCGTAGCGCTTCTCCGCGGCTGGCAGTCGCTCGAACTGAACTATGCAGGGGTGTATCTTCCTGATGTCGTCCCTGACCTCGCCATAGATCCAACCGGCCTCGATTTTGTTCATCGCCCACATCTCGTGGATGTTCTCCGCCAGTTTATCCCTGATCTGCTCGACATAGGCGGGCAGGTTGATCATGGTAGTGTCAACTGGTGCCGGAACGAAGGCAGTGTCGTCCTCGACTAGCCACGGACCCGCTAGAACCACCTTGTTCATGTTACCGAAGTAAAAGCACGGATCTAGCGACAGAATTTGTTGTGGCAGCAGACTCTCTACCAACGGCGAGAACTCTTCCTGCGGCTGGAACTTGAGTCGGCCGTGATCGCCGCCCAACAGAAATCTACAGGAAAGTTTGGACGAGCAGCTGATAGCGGGGAAGAACATACCGTCCAGATTGAAGTTCCGAAAAGACCCCATAACGTGAGTGCCATTGAAAGTAAACGTTATCACTGGCACCGTCAAATCCAAAGCGCAACCGATCACATCGCTCTTTCGTATGTAAGGCTCGGTGGCATTCTGAACCACCTGCGTCTTCCTGCCACCGGTCCACAGATGAGCGCCGTCGAATCCGAACGAGTACAAATCATCACCGACACCATTTCCGCCCCATTTCTCGCCACCGCCGGGATACGGCATATAACTGCGAGGAAAAAAAAACAAATTTGCATTATTGAACTTCTCGAGAATGCAAAATTTAAAACTTAATTAAATACCGAAGACAGGTAGCTACCATTCTGAGAAATTGCAACTAACTTTTAATTGGTTTTGGCGCTCTAAAAGTAAATGAAGACTCAGAAAATGTAATCTAACTTAATTTACCCGGCGGTGTTCGCCCATCCGATTCTCAAATGCGGCATCATGTGAGTCGTCTGTTCAATGTGATCCACGGTGACCTCAAAATACCACTTTTGATAAAGAGCCGAGCCCTCGACTCTGCCGACAAATATATTCGGCCTGACGCTCGCCACGTGATCCACCAGCTGCGTTTGGAGGAGCAAATTTTTTCCAGGCAGCAGAAAGTCGCAAATGTTATTTTGCGAAGAGCGTACCGCGACGCCGTTACCGACGCACAGCGAACACAAGACGTCCAGAACCTTTGGATCCCTGCCGTGTTTTTCCAACAGAGAAATAATTACTTTTATATGCTCGTCCTGAAAAAATCAAATTTACTTTACAATTCAATTTTACGAACTATTCCATATAATTTTTATTTGCGAAAATATTTCTGCTCGTCAAATAGCTAAAGACGACACGAACCCTCATCATGTTCAAAGCCTCAGGCGAATCAATCAGAACGCAGTGAAGTACATCCAACATCCCGGTTCCCTCGCTGGAAGCCTGCGAGCCCAATCGGCTGAACAGCCAATTGAGACGATTACTGTTGGCGAACTGGGCGCAGTTGGTGTGATTTCCCTTGATAATGGCCGCCAGTAGTTGATAGAGATACCCGGATATCTGATCCCATGCTTGACCACTCTCGTCGCCGGAAAGAGCGACGAGAAATCCTTGCGACGTGATCACGTTAATCTTGTCAATAGCTTCAAGAATCAGATTCAGTATACCCTCCTCTTGAAACAGATCCTGACGATTCCTGAGAGCTCGAAATTTATTCTGTTTCTCTTCGTGTTCTGAAAGAATCTATCGTTAGCAGGGTAATCTAAAGAGACTTGCAAGGAGAAGAGTATTCTCTTACCCATGTCGTCTTCGGGTTGAGCAAAATAATTAATTAAGTCTTCAAGACACATTACCATCTCGTTAAGATTTACATTTTGAAAGAACATGGACGCTCTTCTATTCACCTGCAGCGTTTCTAGGCCTCTAAAACGTATTCGATATTTTTAGCAAAACTCCTATTCCGTTTTCTCCCTACCGGTATCCGATATTTTTTTCATCTACCTCTCATACTTCTATATATAGTATGTAACTTCCTTTTATCTTGTTTTGCGTTTTAAAAATATTTTTAATTGCAAAAACTTACGTGATGAATTGAGTAAACAAGCTACTGCACTTTCTGATGACGCGGGCAGTGCGAGATTCCTCTTCCTGAGATCTGGAAAAATCTAAACCGTCGTCCATCTTACCCTCTTCGTGGAGTACCGCCTGTTTCTCTTCGACTTTTCCGACCCCCTTCTTTTTCGTCTCGTAGGACTAAAATAATATCGCGGGATAAAGTTATATCACAATTTTTACCATAATTCCCGACTTAATCATTTAAACGTATTTTATTCAAGTCGATAAAGTTAGTTAAAGTTATATTGTTTTCTATTTTATATGTTGTTATATAGAAAAAAATTATCTCTCTTATTTACTTTATAAGACACCCAGAGGCACGTGGTGGCGTGTTGCATAATAACGGTAGAGTCACCGTATTTGATAATCGGCATTCCGATGACTTCCAGATCCTTGTCCTCGAGCACGATCTTCTGATCGTCCTTCTCTTGGCGCAGCCAGAACGTCGAAGTTTCGATCGTCGCCTCGTTCCTTCGAAAAAAAAAAATAATAATTTAGGAAACATTATCACGAGCCTCTAAGAATCGCCGTGACCCTTGAACTTTTCTAAAAATAAATATTAACCTATCGACCAGATAGAGCTCGTTATTCTCCTTTACGCCGAGATAACGTCCGGTTGTCAAGTGCCTGATCCTCATAGGATGCAGCCAGTTGATGAAACCGCCCGCCCATTTTGTCCTTGCGAGCTCTAGTCTCCACAATGATCTCGCTTGGCTCATTACGCTACCGCCCTCGTAGATTACGAGGCTGTAAAACGACGAAGAAAATATCTGTAAAACGATTATTTCTAATCTCTCTTCTATTTTCAAGATTGCGATATTTTTTTATATTTTACGCTACTCTCGTAACAATAAAAAAGATTGTGTTATCGAAATAGAATATATATTTATACGCTGCATGCGTGATCAAGAGCTTACTTTTGACTGGGCCCTGGACTCCATGTCGACGGTATAGTCAAGCACTCGTCGCCGCCGTGGAAGAACCTCAATACGTCGCCGCCGAAAACGTAACCGACGTACTTCATCCTGCTGATACCGGTACCATACGGCTGCACGGACCAATGCGTCACGTGAAAAGACGCGTTCACCACCGACAGGTCATTTTCTTTCGTCGTGTGCTGGAACGCGAGAGACACGAGTCTTTGTTTTCCACATTTTACACCAGTTATCCTTGGAGACTTTATTACGTTCGACATGTCGCACCTACCAAATATCGTTCGGTGGCGACAGACACCAAAATAAGGTCGTCACCCACGCGCACCTTCTCACCCTCGGATCTCTGCTTGGAGGCGGGGTGCACGGTCCACCAACACGCCTCACCTTTGGAGAATAAAACTTTCAGAAATTCCGAACGAATCCCGAGATTCCATTCGCGTTTCTCGACCCGCGAAAAGTTTATCAGCTTTACATACAGCTTGAATTTTATTTCAATTTTGTTAAAAAGTTATAATTGCATTTAAGAAGTGGTTATTCAGGAATGTTCAACAGAGCGGCATATTATACCGGAGTAAAGAGAAATAACGTTAACTTCGATAAAAGAATTTGTTGAGCGCCGAAGCGTAATTGCGTTGCACCGACCATGAGAATGTTCCTGTAGACCGACGTCGAAGGATAGCTTATCGTTCGACGAACTCGTGGACAGGCACGCCAGGTACTGCGGTACACGATCACAGATTTACGTAACCATGAAAAATTAATGTGGCATAACGGCGTTATTATAAAGAAGAGCAATTTACCATGTCGCTGTTTAGATGTCGCAATAATATGGCGTTACCGTATAGTAAGGTCCTGTGCCCTGACCCGGTGCCCTTTCCCTGGAAGCATCAAAGGATTGGTCAAAGCCCTTGCAACCCCTCGCGTGCTCGATAGTATTCCTCTCTACGTATATACCGTACGACATTTTAATAGTACGCAAAATAACAGTTTCTTAGACAACTTCTACAAGCGTACTGATAAGAGAAGGCCATAAATGCTGGTCAAGCTACGATGCGAAGCTCACGAGGCGCAAATCGAAGACACAGATTGTTAAACGTGTTTTTAATGTATGTAGATGATTAATTCATTCAGCAGCAAAACGAAAGAAAGCCGTTGCTTTTATTAGTTCCAACATGTTTGCGTTATATTATTAACCGTAGTTCTTCAGGCATGATCGCTTAATCGATCGATGGGTGAAATAATATTTCGATATTTGGAGAAAAAAAGTGCAAGACTAGACGTGCAAGAGAAATCAAATATTACTAGAGATACTTAGATTGGAAGTGATACGAGTTATTGATTTAAAAAATTGAACAAATCAGATTATTAAAAAATTCTGACTATTTAATTTAATTTGTAATCTGCATCGCGTGCGATCTTTATGTGAAGACAAAATTTGGCTAAGGCTATTGCCACAAAGTGAATAGCTCGTATCTTCACCCAAATTCGATCGGACAATACGACGTTTTAGCACACAAACAAATGATCGTTTTACCCAAAAGCACGTTACGGCGCCCCGCAGATGGTATGTAAATTGTACTTACTAAACTGTCTTGTTGCTGCAAAGAAAAACATAAAAGGCAATGAATCTCGTACATCAAGTGTCGAATTCAGATTTGTTGAAAGAAAGAGAGAAAAAAAGACAGAGAGAGAGAGAGAGAGAGAGAGAGAGGAGACGATATAGTAATTCTGCGAAATCTCGTTTTGCGATTGATGATCAACGATGGGTCTCGATTAATTTATTTTTAGATGGTGTTTTATTCTTTACATGATGCCAACATGTTTCGAATGACAAAATCACAGGTGGAAATGATAAACAGAATGAGAAAACGTGAAATTGAAATCTTTTAACACGACTATGGAACACATGCCACAATCATACGGATAAGGGGTGCGGTGATAGCTAGGGTTTGCGTGCGGATGTGCATTCAAGAGAAGCTATTCCGACGTATCAGGAACTTTTCGAAAAATTACTCGGAGAGATCGAGCCAGACCTAACGGGTCTGATGGACAAAGCTGTCTAGAAGATATCCCAATCTTTTCTGGGATATCGTCCAAGCGTTTCTCAAACATCTCGTAAACCTGTGTTCTTGGGGGATTTTTTCACATTTTACACAGAGAGAGGCAAGGGGGCGCGTTTTATGGCCCACTCCTATGCAGGTTGAGCGCGTGTAGTAGCCTAATATTTGATGACTAATTTGGAATTGTAAAGAGCGTCTAATCGCGAGGCGGGATCGTGCTGTTCACACGAATTACAATTAGCTTGATCGTATGAATCGAGCTCGGCTATGTGAGCCTCGTCGTTTGTAGTCACGTGTTCGATCGTTCACCTCTTTTGAAATGAGGGTGTCGCTGTTTCTTTGATGGCACGAATGTTGAATAAAAGCTACGACTATTCCCTGGATCTACGAATTTCGTTGGCAAAGCTGAAGTCATACGAGTGTACTATATTAAGCAGATAACTTATACATTACCGTCTCGGAGCCGGCAGCGGTGACCAATTCCTGCAAGGCCCTCACCGAGAGGGCCTGCTCTATCACGAATACGCATTGCGACAGGTCTGGCGGTATGTTCTGGAAGAATGGGATAATTAATGCACACGAGAGAACGAGACGAGGGAAACTGTCCGTGAAATTCGCAGTCGGTTACCTTATCCGCGATATTCTCCAGGAAACAATGTCGATTACCGAAACCCTCAGCTGCCAAACAGACCCTCTCTCCTGTTGCGGTACAGGACAGGCATACCATATCCTCCTGTAAATTTCAGATGATATCTTTATATATGCTCTGCACAATAATAATTTATTTCATTTCTTTTAAGTCGCTTTATCTTTTTCTAATCGGTCTTGAGACTGAGAACAGTAATTTTAGAATAATTTTATAAAATTCTTTAAAAAATCATTCATTATTAGAGTAAATCTTAAACAACTACATTATATATGTATATAATTTTCAAAATTATAATTTGCAGTAAACTGTCGATTTGCATTCATCTTGTAATCGAAATTTATCGCACTGCAAATTAACAGGAGACCTCAGCGCGGATTTCTCTCGTGATTGCATCGCGTTAATGTTTGCTGCAATAATGCGCAATTCCGCCCAACGATTTTGTGACCCACAACAGGCGATTCCACAGAGTAACGGCGCACACATGAGTCTTATAAATCGGGGGTCGATATCATGTCGACGTACCAATATCGTCGATCTGAACGATCGCTTTGAAAAATGTTCGCTGCGATGGTAATAACACTTTTGCGAAATCGCGTGAATTATATATGATGCCGGCCGAACGACAGTACGCGGCCGCCGTGCCAAAACCAATTTGGACGACCTCAAGAATGCACGAGGAGCGGATACGCGAGTATGCCGGCTTCGAGTGCACCTCGTAATCTTTGGACGACGCGTCGCGTCGAGGAACGGCGTTATTTAACGCAGATTCGCAATAACGTCGCGCCTCGAAAAGCTCGTTGAGTGAGTCACTCGATTTGCGTCGTTCGATTTTAACCCTTAAATGCGTAGATTCTGTTCGCCTGCATACTGGATTTTACTGTGAACCTTTCCAGGCGCCGTCCTCTTTACCCTTTCCTCTTGTTGCAATCTCAAAGTTATTAATTTCTTATATTTTTTCTTACAGTTAGCTAACTACTTAATCAAAGAATTGTGTATTTATGCTCTTCAACCTTAAGCGAAGATATTAAAGATAAAGAAGAGAAAGAGATTGGGGTGAACTGTATGCATCTGTGAAAAATTTATAAGCGACTCTAGAAACTGGGTCGAAAGTCTCACAGGGAAAAATTGTTTTTTATCTCGTTACTTCTACAGTATGTTTGGGTTGGATGTCTTCAGTGCTCAATCGGTACACACCTATATGTATATAAATTACGTAATGATGAGTTGCTGTAAAATGAGATCGTACCGTGGTTAATAATTTCCAAGCCCAGTTTCAGTGACGTGAAGAAAATTAATACCGGTGGCAATCGTCTAAGTGCTCTTCTTCTTAACATCGTTCTAAATGTATGATTTTATTGAAAATCTCGTATAAAATTATTTAACTGTTATCGCAAATGTATAAGACACTTTTTAGAGAATTTTAAATCGTTATTTTATTATAAATTACAGTAAATCGTTTACGAATTAAAGTAGATTAAACACGCGCGCGTTGTCATTCTTTGGTTAAAAACCTGGATAGTACCTGCAAGTGTTTTATGCGCGAAATATTATAGTATTCTCCAATTTGCGACGTTAATCAGCATGATTTATTAGCAATCAAGAATGTGACAACAATGTAGCTAAAGCAATCAATCGATTATAGAGTTAAATTGAAATCGACGGCAGAACCTGGGTCGCAGGATTGTTCGTGCAAAATGAAATTGCTTTACATGACCATATTAACCGAACCCAGTGAAAACAGAAAGGGGATACGTGACATTTTATCCGAAATTAAGCGAAATGTTAAAAAAATGTTTTTTTTTTATGAAAACATACCTTAAGAGATTTCTTCAGAGCAAAGTAATACCAAATCTACTGAAGAATTCATAAAACAGTTTTTTGGTTTTTCTCAAATATGACTTTGTCACATGTGCATACATTTTCTGTTTTAACCGATTCAATTTTATCTTATCGTCATATCACATCCTTCTTTTCTCTCTGTATGTTTTAATCAGTAACAATGTAATCTGAATATTCTCAATTGTTGGATGTAGTCAGCGATGTGCGACGGCGCGCGTAACTGTGAACGTGCACGCACATCCCCGACGTGCTCAGTTCGAAAAAATTAAAATGCAACGGAGAGAAATGCATAAGCAATGTCAAAGGACACATTAACATAACTTCCTGCCAGGTTAAACGGAATGGCACGCGATTCGCCATACGTAAGCCCGTATATTTGCTTTTGAGACACGCGAAGGACCGAAAGTTTCCGCTGGAAATTTGGCAAGCAAGCTTATATTAATCTTGTTTATCGAGATATTGATAAAATAAAACGCAATCGGCCAATTCGCTGTTGACGCGAACAATTTCATAAATTGTCAATTTGACCAACGTTAATTACGCGAAATAATTATTTTTCCAATTTTTAATTCGCGAGTTTCTATAACTGTTTTCACTTTCTGCGAGAAACTTAAAAGACAAAAATAAAAATTTCTAATTGAGAAATTATTAAAAAAGTATAAGCACCTTCTTTCCATATCACTTTCATAATTATGTTTACATATCTTTTCTTGAAAATATTATTATAATTTTTTCTTGTTTTATAATAACTGTGTCAAACATGTGATTCAATTTCTTTCTGCGATGTTTAAAATATATTGATTTTACTTCTTAATAAGAGTAATATCATAGATTATGTTAACGTAATTGCGCAGAGTTTTATATTCAATTTTATCTCTTGAAATAATTGTTTGTAATTTGGCGGATTAACGCGCGACGTATGCGCCGATAATGAACGTACACCGTTTACTTCCGGCGTCCGGTGACGATCGAAACCACAACATATTGCGGCATAGGTCAAGGCTAAACCTTCATTTTACAAGCAGACAACTCCTATAATTCTATCAAACCAACAAATGACCATAAATCATTTTTACCCTTCACACATTTATATATGTTGCACATTTCAAGACTTCTTAATTAGATACACAAAAGAAAAAAAAGACTCGTGCACGATGCGAGAGAAATTACGTGTAGTTTATCACATTTACGATTGAAGATAATCGGCGCTGTTATAAAATCGTTTTAAAATCATAATCCCCTGAAAGTTTGTCTCTTCAAAGAGTCCGATCTTAACTTAATCCTTTCCAATTTAAGTTCTCCGAAGTTAACTTAATAGTTTGTGGCTTCCTTAATTTGTTGGAAACATCAGCGTGCAAAGTGATGGGGGATTTGATAAACATACCACTAAAAAAGCGAGCCCCGTGACGGCATCACTGAGCTGGAAGAGGCTTTATAGAAAGATGTTCCCGTCGTGCATGTACTATATCGTTTGTTGTTCGATACTCTCGGTGCATCCGACGCTGCATCGCGGTGTATTAATTATAAATTCATCACTTTTTGATGCGACATCACTAATGAAAGCTACGCGAGCTGTATCGATCAGAATAGCGCCGCATTAAATTCTAAAATTAACTAAAAGCGATTAGCTTTAAAGAAGCGACTTTAAAGAAGAACCCCGATAACGTACCGACGTGTCGCGGGAACTTCGCTGGATTTCTATGCAGCGACATGTAACGTGCGCAGCACGTGTCGCAAAGTTCCGTCAGCAAACTGCACAATGAATCACTCGACTGTAAGTCTCCTCGAAGACGTCGAGGCGAAATTGTAATTAATTAGAAATGACATTATCTTTAATGAAAGATTTGATGAAAGAATTTCGAGATATCATTCATTAACGATTACATCGTTATACTCTTTTTCTTTTTCATTCTGTTCGTATGGAGATTGGAATCATTTATGTTTCGAAATCTGAAAATTGCGTTGTAAATTTTCTTTATTCAAACTTTCTGCATGAATTAACAAATCGCAATAAATTAAAATTCAAGCTAACACTTGTTGGGTTCCTGTTTTGTTGGGAAGCAATTTTTGCGACGAAGTTGAAACGACCGCAATTACGAAGTTATATACAAATTTAACTTTACACGAACTTTATTCCCGAAGGCGAGAGTACGCGCGTGCATATTCTCGATCTTATTAGAAAATTATCGTTATCGCGACGTCGCTGTAATCGATAGGTCCTATTCGTCGACTTTTTCGAGCGTGCGAAGTGAGAAGATGAAGTTCGTAAAACTTCAGATGTTTTCATGCGGGCGACATTTCGCTTTCCTTTCGAAACCAAGTCAAATTATCAAGTGAAAATTGCGACGGCAGATAACGGCGGGAGATGGATGAGCCTAACATTTACGAAAGCGGATCCGACGATGGCGGGTAAGCGATACTCCATGCTCCGCTGTCGTGTTCGGCTGCATAATCCATTCGCAGGAGGGGTAGCCTGTCGAGAGGCGCAAATATGACGTTTCATGTAAGAACGCGAACGATTCATTTCCCGACATCGATCTTGGCAAATTTTGCACGGCACTTTATTGCGATATGAATCCAGCGGAAATGTATTTTCGCACGCGATTCCGCCACATCGATTCTTTAAGGCCTCTTAATCCCGCGAAGACAGGCGCGACCGTGTCGATGATCGAGGTAGTTGCCTTAGAGAACAATCGACTTGTCTCATTCCCGCGTGCTCTATATACACATACGTATATACCTCGTGGTCGTAAAAGTTTCGCCGCGAGTCATAAAGTGAGTCGAACAGTAGTTTGCGAATGACTTCGAAGAAAAACCAGAAGTTTCGCAAAAATCGATTTCATTCCTTTTAATCGCCCATAGCGTGTGTTGCACTAAATGCGCGCCTTAATAATTTTGAAGGAAAAATTATAAAAGTATGCACAATAATGAGATAAACCGGCGAAAACTCTTTGCAGAAGTGTTACTAAAGAATTGGCTAAAGAAGTGCGCGAGCAGACGAAGGATACCGATGCTGAGAAAGCGCGTATGGATCGCTGTCAGCGAAGGGCCGAAAGAAAAGCGGTCTGCCGCTGTGGCCAGAATTCGAAAAAGAGATCTAGATCCAGAAGGAGAATACGGAGGATTGTTTCGCGGAATCCCTTCATCATTTTCTATCTCGAGATGTACTATAAGACGCCCGGAAAGCGCGTGACAGAAGTCGCCCGGCAAGCCGGCAAAGAATGGTGTGCCTTGCCTGAGGCAGAAAGGGTCAAGTATATACGTCTGGCAGAAAGAGAACGGAAAAGACGACGAAGGCCGGGAAGGACGAGGAAGTCCAGAAGAAGACGCATACGCCGCGACTAAGACGAGACCAATCGTTAAATGTTCCAGAAAGAAATTCGTCAGTACAGCAAGAAGTGCCAAAAAAGATGTTACATGAAAAGTAAGGGAAAGTAGAAAATAACTTACGCTGGATAAAATAACGTAAACGTTTCTGCCAAACTCGTTGAAACGCATTTGAATTTTTATTTTAGGTCGAAAAGCTGTAGCATGAAATGTTAACAAATTATTACGTGTACCTTCGGTATACATTTTGGAATTTTGAAACATCGAGTTTCGGATAGAGAAAGAGAGAGAAATGGAAGGAAATAGAAACGTTTGTTACGAACACGGAGAAAATTTATAAGACAGAAAACAATTCTGTACAATTTGTGAGCAGTTCTGCGTGGTGTGAATAGTTTTGAAACTATGTAATTTGTAATCAATTTTCAATTCCGTTTTTATATAAATATATATTTATTTAAAAAATTGAAATTTAAGTGCGCGATTAGCTCATTAAAAATTAAATACGCTAAGTATAATTATGTGAGAAAAATAGTTGCATTTGCGACTGACTGAAATATTCAAAATGTCTACGTGTAATTTTTTCGTAGTATAATAAGCAGCCACAGGTATCGAACAAATAATATGAACAAAGCATAAATTAAACGTCATAACGCAATGATAAAAGTACAAGGTTGTACTCAACGCGACCAACGTCTGATGATCTCTCTAGGTCAAACGGGGTCAAGGTTGTACTGGCACTTTAAGTGCTTCCATGTTTCGCTAAAATCACACACGGTTTTTCTAGTCACGACTTGCCATGTAAGAAATTGCATACGAGCATTTGTAAGTTGAAACAAATGCTCGGGCAGCTTTTCGGTCATTTTCGTATTCACATAAAGTTGAGCCCACCATTGATACAAATTACTAAATTATTACAAATTCTTTGAATTTTTAAAATCAAAACGTACATCGTAATTTTATTTTATTTGAAAACATATCTAACTATTAGATTTCTAGAATTGAACATTTTTTTCAGATTATTACGCGATACATCTGGTCGATATTTTCGCCGAGGTGCGTTACAGAAATCATAACTGTGAAGCTATGTACTGTAAGATAATCATTGTACTGCATCAATGCAATATGCGTAATACACCGGCTCGCCTCGCGCAATGCGAATCTCCTGTGTTGTGGCGCAAACAAAGTCCCGCCAACTGCCGCGTTGCAGTTGGTGGAACTTTGTTTGCGCCATTCATTCATTTTCACACGTACACATTACCGCATCATTGAACGCGAATCACCTCCCTGCTCTCGCGCGCTTTTTAGCGGGCAGCACTTGCTGGCATATTAGACACTCGGCTCGTTTCAAATCTAGCTATATATATTTTCCATGTGTACCTTGCGGGATTTGTAACGTCAATGATACATCAATGATAATCTTCGCCTGGCTTATCGTCGATAGATTCGTTGAAGCAGAAACACCCACTCAATATCCATCAGCGATTTAAATAGCTTTATTCCGCTGAATAGAAGAGAGATGGATCCAGAAAAGAAAATTAATCGTATGTTGTTAAAACTGCACCTCTAATCTCTTTTCACGCAAGCTCGACGGTCTTTAGACACTTTTAGCATTTCTGGATCATTAGTCGCGAGATGCTTATCAGCACTTCCCGGCATCATCTCCCGAGCTATTCCTCCTCGCATGCCAGAAGATAAGAATCTTGTGTCATCGCGTAAACTCTCTGATCGCAATCTCTCTGGCACCCCCGATAAACTTCGGAGCCAATGGTTCCTTGCTGTCACGCGATCTCCGAATAGCGAAGTAAGACACTTACCGTGCGGAGGAACGATACGTCATCCTGCTCGGAGCCACCCTCGCTGTCGGCCATCCCTTCGGCGCGCTTTCACGCGACCAGCCTCCTCCGTCTGCACCGTCACCCCTGCGCGCTCGTGCGTGCGTACGCGTACGCGCGAGTCCTGCGTGCGTATCTCGCGTGTCACTTCGTGTCCGAGGCACCCTTGTCGATGCTCGAGGCGGACGCGGTGGTCATGCACGGTGCCGCGTGGCTGGCATGCTCCTATCACTACACACGGGCTCCCGGCCTCCTCGTCTCGTCGGGAACGACGTCGAGGACGACGCGCGCTGAACCGTCGTAGGGCAACGACGATCACCCACTGCTGATCGGATGGCACCCAGACCGCTCGCCGACGTCTCTCGCGCAAGCGCCCAATACCTTCAATCAAATTCCGCATGCTCGAGATTGCGTTAACGTGAAAGATCCCACGTTACGCTGCCGTGTTACACGGCTTTCGCGTTACGCGGCCGTCCGTCTCACTATGCGAAATATGTTGGTTATTTTTCCATTTTTCTCCCTCGAATATATCTAAGTAACGCGATAGGAATGGCTCTCCAACTATGAAAACGCGCAACTTGAAACAGAATGGAATGGTCTTCTGTACGAGCTTTCTTTTTCGACAATTTCATATATTTCATTTTTAATTGAAAAGACAATTTTGAGTCTGTGTTCCAAGTAGAACATGCTGGCTTTTTATACGCTTCCTAAACGTTTGTAGAACATTGGATACATTTAAGCAACGTATATAAAACGTACACGAACCACCATGTGCTGTCTGGACAGTTATTTGGATTTTCCATCAAAGCTTCGGAATGGAGTAGCATCAAGTGTTTGTAAACAGCCTCGGTTATTAACGCTCATGTCTTATTAAATTATTCTAAATAGCGCATGACGAGACAGGTATATTTCGGCAATTTTGCAGTCGCGTAAAAATAGTTTCGAGCAAACGCATCTCTTTCACCGATGGACGCAAAGGCGAAGGTTCATAAATGAGTCATGAATGAGTGCTCCGTCGGATAACGTTACAAAATTAGAAAGTATCGCGTGAATTACGGGAGCAGCTGGATTTATTCGCAAATGTTTTTATCCGTGACGTCCCCGGCTGCTCTCGTAATCGAGATGCTTTCTAACTTTGTAAATCGCGCAAAATATCGCGATGCGATTTGCAGCATTTTGATATCTCGTTTGCATTTCAATTGGATGGATTTTTTAATTCTCTTTAACAGCATAGTAGGAAAAAAGAACAGTTTAGCGGCGACGATGCAATACATCGACACAGAATTACGCCTGGTTGATTTTGCCTTCTCTGTGAGTCTATTTCCAGCAACGCGACAGAAATAGATACACCCGCGATGGCTTACCGAAATATCCCCATGCGCTTAGGCGAGGGTCGCCTCCCCATTATCGCATTTAATATGTTAATCGAAGGTTAAGTATGTTTTGTCGGAAATCACGTGTGAGTGTCTGTCTTCGCAAAAATTTAGTTACAGAGATCGCGTTAACTGTGGAGGCCTCTCTACACTTATTATACTTGCGATAAAATCGCTGCAGGATGAACGAAATAAAAATTTTATAGAAAGTCAATAAAAGCTCTATGTGTTCTAACGCGTAACGTTCTATAAATATTTCTTATATCTTCATCGTTCGCGATATTGAACGTTTCATATCGGAGACGACGGTTCACTTTCAGATATTATTTCGCAGTGTGCCACAGTAGATCAAAATGGAACAGTAGTAATTTTATTTGTCAAAAAGATTGAATTTCTCGAGTCACTTAAAAATTTATTGATTCCAATGACAACTAACGAATGTCCCTTAAACTTTTTTACGTCGTCGTTTCTGGCAGAGTTATTTTAGAAAGCAGCATTGCATAAGAATATAAAACGGAGTTTTTACCCTTAGGACTGGCTGAATTTGAAATTGCGTGAAAATGTGAAATATACGCGAAACGTATGACGCTTTTGCCAAGTAATTAAGCGTTCATATTCATTTAACCAAGCCTGTCTTTAAAATTAAGTTAATGATTATATAGCGTGCGCTGAAGTCGCACACAAAATCGCTACCGTGATATTTCTTTGATGATATTCCAAGTACAATAGTCGCATTCATGATACAATAACTCCTAAACAACTACTCCGATATAGCTAATTAGCTAAGAATGCTCGGTTATCACGCAAAAAAAAGCACTACGATTTTCGAGAAGCACGTCACTCGAAGCATCACACACGCACAGTCTCGCATACGCACACACATACACACATTCACATACACACATGCACACACACCCTATGTGCAATAGGGTGCAACCGGTGGTTTCCTTCTCGAAGGGAACCACTTGACATGCGCGTATCCGCGAATGAGAAGAGATGAAATTAACCGTGACGATTCACCCCGAGAGAACTCACCTCGTCACAAATCGGCGGACTCTAGTCTCGCGACTTCGCGCAAGAAATTCGCGAACGCACGCACGCACGGCAATCGCGCCACCAGGATGCGAGGGATCGGGTATCTCGCGCTCGACCGAGGGCTTCTTCGGGGTACCGAGTCTCCTGCTTTCCTGACCGTGTGAGATCGAGCCCCCGCGACGGAATATCTGTCGGAGCTCGCGGACCTATGCCGAGCCGAGCGGAGCGACGGCTATTTTCAGCCTCGAGCCGAGCGGACCGCGCCACTCCGCTCCGCGCGTTTCGCATCATATACCTGAGAGAACCTCGGGGATTCGCGGTCGGAATCACCTGAGGATCGCGATGCGGACTTTTTCAGTTAATGTGCGACAAAATTGAAGGACGTGGACAACTTTATTATACCATAAAAATTTTATTGTTCGATATTATTCCTTTGTTTTATGTTTTCGAACGAATTACTTTCTTGCATCGTTCTTTGGAGGTCACGTATACCTTGCGACAACGACACGTAAGGCTCTCGGTGGCTACAAATTCGCGAGAAGTGGAACATAAGAAATTATTATAACGTTTGGAGTTTTTAAATTTTTTAAATGACTATTATTGCAATTAACTTTTTGTCCCGCAGGATATTATTTTAAAATTATTTTCAATCTTTACACAATATCCTATACAAACGTAAGAAACTAGTTACGTACGTTTATTTTTGTACATTTCGATAAAATAATTCCTCGAAAGAACTCATTTAGGCCCGGTTTTTCATTTTATGATTAACTATTAACCAAAAGTTAGCCGACTCTCCAGCCTTTTCGATGTTATTATCTAAGAAGAGACAGAGAATCGACTAACCTCGGGCTTACAATTAACCAGAAAGTGAAAAAAACCGGGCCTTATAATTTTACGTACAAGCGACAACGACATGTAAGACTCTCGGTGGCTACAAATTCGCGTTAAGTAGAACATTATAGTATAAGAAATTATTTTAACGTTTGAATTTTTATATTTTTAAAATGACCATTATCGCAATTAACTGTTTGTTCCGCAGGATATTATTTTAAAATTATTTTCAATCTTCGCACAATATCCTATACAAATGTAAGAAATTATTTATGTACGTTTATATTTTGTACGTTTCGATAGAATAATTCCTGGAAAGAACTCATTTATAATTTTACACGTCAAAGTCATACATTTCTCACGAGCGAATGCGTTGTACTGAATTAAAATTCACGATTTAATTCGACGCACAAGCTATCGCGGTAAATAAATCGTTTGGCGATATTCGGTTTATAACATTCTCAAATTTCAGCGAACGACTATTATAATCGTGCACCTCGCTTTTGTTGCCACCGATCCTTGCCAAGATTTTCAACGTAACGCATCATTGTCACAGGGACACGCGGCAGAGTGGATTCTTCAGGAAATAAATACAGTCTGCATTGTGTGCTCTCTAATCATTCGTCATTTAGCGGCAAATATCGAAGCGTACGAATCTGACCAAAGTCTGCGCGTCCATGTAACGTCACAATTGTTAGTAATCGATTGATAACCGGTAGACAGGCAATCATCGAACACCTGCGGGCTACGTGACAGCCTTTGAACTTGCCGCCGCCAGTGGCTCGAGTGCGCAGAAGCACTGACGTGTCTTGCTAGGAGTAGCCAGCTGACTAGAGGGACTGCGGGCTGGAGTCGTGTCGTTCATACCAGTCATCCCTTTATTTTTTTCGCTATTAGGTTAACGTCCCGCTAATTAACAAAGTAATGTTGGGGAAAATTAAAACGAAGCAGGAGAAGAGCGGCGGTAAGTGAGAGATTATTTTAATATCAAACACCACCGCGGCAGACGCGAGCAAGTTGAGAAACACCGTCTAGAGATCCTCTTCCAGAGGTTATGTTTGTTATTTATTTATTCGCCGTTTGCACGCAGCAGCGTGTAAATTAACAGAGTCGCGGTTTATCCGCGATGTGACATAATTATTGGGCTCGTCACGATCGACGAGTCTGAATTGTACATGAATTTCCGAATCTCGAAGAGAAGTTTCCGTAGTTCTCTTTTTTTTTTTATATCCAGTGGAATATTTTCCTAATTACAATCGCGATTAAGTACGACTACGTGTTGCAGAGATCATTGCGTATAGCGAGACGGCAGTTGCGAACAATGCTGCAGTTGTAGACTATTGTAAGATCTCGATGGCAGCTTTGTCGGGCGGCACAGCTGGACTGCTAGGCTTGACCGGGCTGTACGGATTCGGATTTTACGTCTTTGCGGTTTTCGGGCTGTGGGTAAGAGGCCGTGGTAGCATTGACAACAATTTCACGTAGTATCAGCAGTAATGCCACTGATCGTCTTCGCAGGCGATGCTGCTGATGAAGGCCGGCGGCCAGTGGAGGAAATATTTCATTAGCAGGCGGCATCTCTTGACCAGCGGATTCTTTGGCGGGCTTTGCGTATCCTTTGGAGTGACTCCTGCAGGCCGCTCTCTTAAAGTCGATCGGCGACAATCCATTGGTTGACTCTAAGAGAACGGTTTTCTTTATTTTCAGAGGCTGATCTCCATGTTTTCTTTTCCTTAACTCGCGCGAAACTTTCCACAGACGTACGTGTTATTCTGGACGTATCCTTTTTCACGATACACTTGGTACAAGTAATATGCAATAGATATAAACAGGGTTGGGTAGCATCTAAAAATTCAATAATTTTAACTTAACTTGGTTACATTATAAACCGTCAACCTTTAACTCAGTTTAGTTATATTTTATCGGTAACTGTTAACTTTTTAATTTCTTTGTATTATTAACTTTTAATTCAGTTAATTTCATTATGGGCTAACTTGTATCTTAACTATGTTAACCCATGTAACGCAATTACTATCCAACTGTAAGTTAAGTATTATCACACTTTTTGTATTCCCAGATTGCTTGAAAAGGACCAAAAACCATGGTCGAAACGTAGCGTTTCTTAAATAAAGAAAAGAAATTTTTGCCAGTTACGGTCAAATAATAAAGTATACTGGATTTGTTAACCAAGTTAAATTTTCAAAGCTGTTAACTTTAATTTTACTTAATTAAAAAAAAAAGGTAACTTACCCAACACTGAATACAAAGAATAGGCAACTTTAAGTATGTAGTTTTGGTAGGTGCGCAATATCGGAATGCTGTAAGTTTCTTAATGGTTGCAATCAGATTTTTATATGGAATGGTCCACGTCTATTGAGCGGGGGAAGAACGAACGGCTCGCAGCGATTGTGACATCACGCAATTATTTAAAGCTACGTAATTAATATAAGCCAGTCATTGTATTTATATTATTTAAGGATACTGACCAAATAAACGATGAAGCGTTCACGTGATGTTGCACAAGTATGTCGATATTGTATATAGAATACACTTTTCATGAAAATCGCATTTATTATTCAACGTTTGAGTGTAGAGAGACAATATTAAAGCCAATGCAATAGAGATATTAATATAGGAGCCATATTCTCTTTATTGGATGTATGATAAATATATATATGATAGATATATATTTGCATAATAAATTATTAATTACTGAATTACAATTATTCGATGAAAAGATTAGTGGTGACCATATACCTATACACGCGGCTGTGAACACGTGCAAATAGTTAACTGTTTATTTTAATCAACGCGGTATTAACAGCGATTGTTTCAGTAAATTAATATTGCTTTTAATTCTGAAATAAATCGCTTAAATTTATTTATTATACATTTTCTTTTTAAATACCGTCGGTCGATGAACATTTTAAGCGCTTAGTTTCCGCATCAGATGCGATTTCTAATAATTTATTATGTTTTATTTCTATCTTGCTGTACATGATTATTTCTGCGTACATTCTTTGATATTCTAAAGTAGAAGAATCTCCTCTCGCGCACTAGGGGAAAAAAATATGAAATCGATACACAACTTCCGATAGTTTGTACTTAACATGCTCATTTTCTATGTCAGTGTTTTTAATGGCCTTTGTCCACTCGCTACTAGCTAACATTGTCTACAAAAACGGAAATCTGTTCATTAAATAAGATTTAAATCGTATCCTTAACAATTATATATATATAGCTGACTTTGATGCGTGTTACATTTAACTTGATTTCGGCAGTGAAAGTCAATTGCATTACACGAATATACTTAACACAAGGACGAGTGATAGTTCTTGCGAACTGACGGATAACATTCCTGACGTAACAGTGTCACTTTGCTGAAATCCGCGGGAGGACCTCAGATTTTCGTCTCGGAAGTTTGCTCGTGCGCTGCTGTTTCTTCCCGACAGCTCTCGGCGACGATCTCGAGGGGCCTGCCGGTTTCCAAACCCTCCAGTCTTCTCTCCTCGTCCATCTTGTCCAACTCCGCTTTGCTTAAGTGATAGACTATTCCAGCCCCGTAACCATCGCCCAGAACGTTGATCGAGGTTCTGATCCGATCCCTTAAAACGGAAGCGATTCATTTTACTCTTAGCTCCAATCGATTTTATCGAAGCATCGTAATAGTAAGCATGTAAAACGTACAGCATCCAGTCGATAGCGAATAACAGGGAAACGTCGTTCGTAGGGAGACCCAAGGCGGTCAGCACCAACAGCATGGTGACCAAGGCTGCGCTGGGGATGCTCGCGGCTCCAACGCTCGCCAAAGTAGCCGTGAGACTGTGAAAAGAGTAAATCTTGAAAGAGAGAACTGTTTTAATGCACTCATTCGATATATCGTGATTCTTTTTCCAATTGTTAACTGGCAGTTTTAAAAGGAAATACTGCATTTGATGAAATGCGTGTACCTGACGGTGATGACTTCAACGAATCCCAATGAGATGCCGTTCAATTGTGCGATGAAGATCGCGGCCACTGCTTCGTAAAGAGCTGTGCCGTCCATATTTACGGTGGCACCGACCGCCACAACAAAGCGCGTCACTCGCGGATCGATCTTGTTGTTTTCTTCGAGACAACGGAAAGTCAGAGGCAACGTCGCCGCGCTATAATGTATTATATTATTGTCATTTCTTTAAAAAGTTAACCATGCAGGAAAATGGAAGTTTACAATTCGTTCCATGAATATTCTTGGGGGAAGTCATGATTTTTCAATTAATTCTGAGACGATCCCTGAGTTGATCTCTGGATCAACTAATTGTTGAAAAAATTTGAAAACAATTGCAAAGAGTTAAATCTAAAATGTTCTTATGTACATACATTTCATATATGCACACAGTGTTGATACAATCACTGCGTGCATAATACGCGATAAAGTAACGTGCGCATATATTTGCATGTATGCATTTTGCGGAACGTAGCCATAATGTGCGTGTTAAGCAATAATGATTACCTCGAAGCGGTTCCCAACGCTGTCACCCAGGCCTGCATCATGCCTCTAAAGAACACTGCGGGATTCTTTCGAGTTATAAACCAGTAGATGAACGGCAGCGTGATGATCGCGTGGATCATCAAGCCTATTACAACTGTCACCATGTACAGGCCCAACATCTGGGCGGTTGCCGCTAGATTTGCGATCGACATTATTTTGCCAGCTATCAAACACATAATTCCAAACGGAGAATACCTGCAGCGATTACCAATTGCGTTGTCATAACAAGAGAATAAATAGAGAGAGAGAGAGAGAGAGAGAGAGAGAGAAAAGATTTTATTTTCTTTAAGTTTCAAATAATATATCGAATGAATGTTTGCACGTTTATATTCCCAGATAGCCAAATCTGCCAGAACAGATTTCATCAAATGCCCACTACAAATTTTGAAGGCAGAAAGACTGCAGATTGCATGCAGGAACTGATATATTCGACATGTTGCCAGCGTGTCAGCAGTGAAATACAACAAAATCTGCTCACGTAACTGGACCTGTTTGTATGTTTTACAGACTCTGTTGCCAAAACAAAGGCCAAATGCGGACACAGATGGCTATGGTTTTGGTGTGGGCTTCTGATAAATCGGCTGCCAATCTGCTAACATTTTGCTGACTGGGTTGATAATTGAATAATCAATTCTTTAAAAAATGCACAGCCAATTATTCGTCGATCTTGTGCACGATGCGAAGATTAATGATTTATTCGTATTGCTTCGTACCAAACGACGACGATCGTGACGAGTTTCATGATGATATCGTTCAACACCACGAAGAAGTCTACCATCAGTTTGCCGCGCGGTCCTATCTGGCCCGCGAGCACGCCGAAGATGATGCAAAACACGATCATGCCCATCACGTTCGTGCCGTCCTTGTAAACCAAGGCCGGCTCTAATATGTACTCGCTTTGATTCGCGCTGCCGATCACGACCACTTTCTTCTTCACGTAGGATGTCTGAACCTGCTGGAAGCACGCTTGCACCAGGTTCTCCGGCAACATGTTTCTGAGAATTGAAAGATTGCGAGAGATTTCGGACGCGCGAATTGTGGCCGCGGGGGGCTCATAGAGGCTGCTTTTCCGTACCGAATTATGTCGAGGATCGCGTCTACCGTGGAGACTTTTGTCTCCTCGGCCTTCACCACTGCCGCGACCGAAGTCTTGATCTCCGGATTACCCGGATGGATCATCAGCACCATCGCGATGCCCACTATAGCGGCGAGAATAGTCGTTATCGAGTAGTAGGTTAACGCCCTGAACCCTATCCTTCCTGACCTTTGAACGTCCAGCTGTGCCATTCCTGAAATAAGCAAGTAATCGCTCGCCAGAGGAGGTAAGGTAGAGACGAAGGCCCATCTTCTGAATCCTCGATAAAAGTGCCTGTAAGAGATCTTTTCATTAAGAATCCTTCAAATCCAATTTTGCTGGCACTTTTAGCGACAAAAGAGGATCCAGAATGTGGACCAATGAGTCGGAAAGTTTCAAGCGTACAATGTCCCTGCTGCGATGCAAAACACTGACGTTCAAAATTCAATTCACTTCTTCGTTTCTAATCTTTGCGTAACTGGATTTTGGCTGTTTTCTCTGTTTTTTTTTATTCTTTATTCGCTCAAGATCAAATGGATTATCGATGAATTATAATTACCGGAAATTAATGACGAGATGATGAGTGGCAGGATAAACATCTTCAGCATCCGCATAAGGAGCTCTCCCGGGAAGCTGACGAGGATTATAGATTGCGGCGTGAGATTGGCCAATCGACCCAGAAACCCGAGACCCAGACCCATCAAAACTCCAGCGATGGTCAGTGCCAGAAGCATGTTACTTCCCATCCATTCTATCACCTACATTCCCCGTAACGCGCAATGAAATTTAATAGACTCCTAAAGCACGCCGCGTGACATTTTTCTCCGAGGAGAAAACGAGCTTCCGCCAGAGTAATTTTAAGCACGATGCACCCTCTCTGATGGCTGTCATCGCGAGGATAAGCGAGGAATCAAACTGACAGTAATAGAGGAAGGTTCTCTATTATCAGATAGGTTTCTAGTATGAGATAGCAGGTTCTCAACACCCGGATTCAATCACAAATCTTTTCTCGCAACGATTACACGATCTCGAACAACGAATTTTCCACTAAACAAATTTCGCTCCGAGGGCAATAAATTCATGGCGGAACCAACTGACGATGTCTATTAATTTAACAGAAGTTAATCCATATTAGGATCCTATCTCATAATAGAAGACTTTCCTGTACTGAGGAACTTAAAATTTGATCAATGCCACGCAAATTCGATCCTCGAAGAGGTTTACTGACCATCTGTAACCTGTCGAGCGCCGTCACTTTGTGCTTCGCCTCGGCCTCGACCTCTTCCTCGGACGTCATCTTCTCGATCTCCTCCACGCACGACCTGGAAGGCGTTCCAGGTGAGAAGCAGCTCGAGTTTTCTGTAAAGGCATAAGAGATCTTTTTTACGTGTGGCCGCCGCCCTCCTTGGCCTCCGTCGAGGTCCCCCGGAGAACCGCAACCGCGCCGGAGATACGTTGCCCCAGAGACATCCTTCAAGCTTCGAAGACGCGGCGCTTCCAAGATTTCACGTGAGACGTAGCACACGAGGAATGTCGGGATAGGCCTTGCGAGCCTTCATCCCGCGGCCTTCAAAACTGCGCTGTGCCTTTTCACGACGCGAGTCATCTTGGTCTTACTCAGACACTGACGAGGCGTCCACGATTTTTCTGGATTATCAAGCGTAGAGGAACGTGTATTATTCCCGTACGATATTTCTCGCGTGAGCTCGTCTGTGTGGGGAATTACGAAGGAATAAAATTATTTCTCTTTAATGCAATTAGATTATGTAGAATTGTACAACGTCAGAACTAAAAAGTTATCCTATCGTTAGCTTCGCTTTAAGGAGGCAACTTAAAGAAAATTTCCAAGTTAAAATTGCTTTCACTGTCGTCGAAGGGAAGTAAACTGCGTATGGAAATCCGCGATTATCTCCCTGGATTGTCACGATCCTCCGCTTCCTCCTCTTCGCTCTCTGCTCTTGAGAAAATCAAACTCGGCGAGCGGACATCTCGTCTCGCGAACGATTATCGGGGCACGTGCGAACCGTTCGGTAGCGCATCGCGACACACGGCGATCCTTTCGCGCGAACCACCGGGCACCATCAGGGCGGGCTGGCTGCACAAGCGCACGGAGAGCTGAACGCTGGCCCCGACGATGACGGGGAGGGCTACGATGGCGGTAAGGCCCCGAAGGAGGTCACAACCGATCTATTACGTTCAGGATCATTGCACCGCGTCGGTTGCGGCCACGAGCGACATCCGCAGAGCTTCCGACGTGCTTTCTTTTTTCGCGCGCGCGATCGACTACCGAGAGAGATCGGATAGGTCTGCCGCCGCGCCGGTGGGCTAGGTATCGCGCCGCGGCGTTGGGATCTGCCTGCAATCAGGCCGATAATGTGCCCCATCCAGGAAGTTGATTAGTGCGCGCGTCGGGGGAGGCCCCGCGGGGAGACGAAAGGGGAAAGAGGGGCGCGCGAGCAGATGAACGAGGAGATGTGTCGCGAGGAGAAAGAGAGACCGGTAGATCACAGGAAGGAGGCACTCATTGCAGCGGGTCGCACGGCACCAAATAATAAACGCCGAAGGGAGCAAAAATGCCGCTGCTCGATGAGTTTCGGAGAAATCGCCGCCCCCGAGGAATCGGCTGCTCGATCCAACGTAAGGCACGTTGAACCGAGAGGTAGAGGAAGTCGCACGAGGGCGGAGTAGGAGGGAAATCTCGGAGCAGCGATCGTGCTCAACGCTACCTTGTAAGGGCCCTGCGTCAGTTCCGAATTACGTGAAGCCCGAGCACGTAGAGGAAGGTCCTCTATTATGAGATAGCAGGTTCAGTCACAAATCTTTTTTGCAACGATTATGCAATCCACGTGAATTATATGGGATATAAAATATATGTTTCGCGTCAGTAATGCAAGTTTTCTTGCTATATTAAAAAAATACGGCAATAATAATTTAAAAGTTTCTTTAAATGAATATGAAATTGTCCCTATGTAAAATTGTATTGTACTGATTTATATCAAGCAATTCTTTGGCTCTTTTTGCTTGTACGTATACTTTTTACCACCTGAACTGAATTACTGATCGAAAAACGTACGATCTAAAATCCACACAAGACGTCTTAAAGCAGCGCCTGCAAGACGTTGTAGATCGAGACACAATTGCCATCTTAAAGACTTCCTACAGACATATTTGTCTTCATAAAACGAAATTTCCAGACGACTCGGATGACTCGCAATACTCTCCGGGATCGTTTTATTTTTTGCAAAACGTCACGTTATAATCAATTATGTTCTACTCAGCTTTCGCGGGAATATTTCGGCCGAGATCATCGATTCCCAATCATTCGCGAACGTGACAGTGATAGTAGAAGGTAACAGTTACGCGGAAATACTTGCGCGTAATTGTTTTAGATGCATGTAGGATACGACCATTTACAAGACCCCTTTGTATATCCGTTGGGAAGTAACCTAATTCCTCTAGCAATGACGGCTATATAAGTGACTATATATAGACTAACATCGGGTTCACGGTGGTAGTATAATACGAGGACAAATCGAATCTCCCCACGATAACGCGTTTAACATCCCGTAACTTCTGAGCGAAAGAGCGGGCCATTCGAGATGGAATTAATTAATGCGTTCGAGAAAATTGAGTTACAATTGTCGTCGTCCGTGCATTCCATTTGCGTAAATTCAACCTCGTCTCCTATCCGTCTCGCAGCGCTTCGTACCCGCTCTTCGTGTAATGAACGCGCCTTTTTCGCGATCCGCAAGGCATCTCGAAGCAAATTGAGGAAATGATCCCCGTTACGAATTCGCGTTTACAATTATTACTACATTATGACTTGCTAACAGAGTTAAATGTCCAATAATTATGCGGGACAAAACTCCCTCGATTGATTGCTCGATTCTGAACAAGATAAAAATACGATACTTTTGTAAGTTGTAAAAATATAATTTTTCACGTGCGTGCAGGTGATTATAGCAATTTTCAGATAAAGTGACTGTAACTCTGTTAAACACAATCATTAAATGTAATTCAGATAGTGAATATAATTATATTTTGTAGTATTAAAAATAATCGAGTTTACCGTCGACAGTTTGAACAATCTACGATTATCTTGTACGACAACGCAACGATTAAATTGAAGAGTGCTAAATATTTTATAACAAGACCGTAACGCGCTACGGGACACAGACTGGCAGGAATGGCTGGACATCTCTATAATGTATTTTAAAATTATAGAAATATCCAGCTGGGACTCGATTCTCGAATTCATTCGAAGGAGAAACGTGCGCAAGAATTCTACTCTTACTGAAAAGATGCAAGTTGACTGGCTATTCGCTGTATCTCTTCTGTAAGAACAGAATTTTCGCACACGTTTCTCCTTCGAATGCATTCGAGAGAAATACGTATGCGAAAATTCAGTTCTATAAGCAGCTTTTCTGTAAGAGCAGAATTTTCGCACACGTTTCTCCTTGGAATAAATTCGAGAGTCGAGTCCCAGGGATTGGATTTTCGAGTTCATTCGAAGGAGAAACGTGTGGGAAAATTCCCTTCTCACAGAAGAGATACGTATGCGAAAGTTCTGTTTCTCGCCGATCGACTTGCATCTTTTCTGCAAGAGTAGAATTCTCGCACGCGTTTCCCCTTCGAATGAAGGATATTTCTACAACTTTAAACGTTCATTCTCTTTCGAACGAATTGAAGAATTCCTGCCTGTCCACGCTCCGTGTACGTGCGAAAGCGCGGCGCTCGGTTTCAAATTTCGCGCGCGCGTGCCCGTCGTCACGTGACCGTCACATGACCCGCGCTCCACCGGTCACGTGATGCCGGTTCGCTCCGCGCGCGCCAGCGGCGACCGGCTTTCGTTTCGCGTTTCGGTACGTGTCGCGCGCGCTCCTCGTTTCACGCTCGCCCGCACGATGTCCGGGGACACGAAACGCGAGAAGCACTTCCTCTACAACAGCCTGGCGATCCTGCTGCAGGCCGTGCAGAAGCACCGGACGACGGTGGACCTGCGGAACGAGGCGACGATCGTCGGCGTCGTCGACCATGCCGACGCGTGAGTAAACGATTTGCCGTCGTTGCATTCGAAATTGCGCGTCCCGCCGACAACGCGGGGCGCCTCTTCGCGTCGGGACGAGCGTGGACGCGCCGCGTCCGCGATATATCGCGAAACTCGCCCGGCCGGCCCGGCGTGGCCTCCCCTTTTCCCCCGAGAACATCCGACTCGCACCTCTCTGAACGTGCCGCTCTCACTCACTCGTTTTGCAGATACATGAACGTCGTGATGCGGGACTGCGTGTTCACGGATCCACGCGGGGACTCGTTCCGGTTCGACATGTTCTTCGTGCAAGCAAGGAACATCCGCTCCGTCCACATCCCGTTGAACGTGAGTGAACCATGCTCCTCGCCCGCGGTCTCGACGTCGTCTTTCCCTCCATTTCCGCGTCGTCTACCATGCGTGGCGTAGGCCCGAAGTAAGCAGCTGGAGTAAGGAAACTGATCAATTTTGTCTCGAGCTCCTACTCGAGCTCTTACGCTCTCGGCGAATCGAAACGCCATCGGCCGGTGCTGAAATACTTGGAAAACAATGCCTGTACTTTAGCCTCTTGACGCCAAAAGCTAATGCGTCTGCAATGCGTGGAGTAAGGAGAGAATTCAATTTTATCTCTTACTCCTACTCGTGCTCGTACGCTTGCTCTCGGCGAATCAGAACGTCACCGGCCAGTGGTGAAGTATCTTGAAAATGACGCCTGTATTTTAGCTCCCTTGCACCAAAAGCTAAAGGCTATGGTTCTCTCGCTCTTGCTCCTCACGCCAGGCCTGCTCCACGCAGAGACGACGCATTCGACTCCCAGGGTGGTGTAAGGAGGCGCGCGCGAACGACCGCCCGCCCCGCACTCCCCGCTTTTAGGTTATGTCGCGCCTCGTGACCGAGGTCGGTTCTCGTTGGCGCGTGGAGGCGTTTAGGAGCGTCTAGGGCGTCTAGGGCTCGGGTGTTTGGTGCCTCGGGGTTGCTCAGTCCCGGCTCTGAAGCGCCCTGCGACCGTCTTTCCTGCGGAGCCGCCGCATTATCCGCGCCAGATGTTGAAGGACCTCGGTCTTCGCCGTAGCAACGTCCTCAGGCTGTGTGCACGTAGCCGAGTAGCCGACGAGGCGAAGGTGTTCTCCGGTACGAGCGTACGCGCGGCTCTTAACAGCCGGCACGGCTCCACGGCGTCCAGGGGTTTCGCCGAGAACGACATGGCATCTCACTGGTTCAAATTCGGCGACTACGGTTGCGTCGGTTTCGACCTGGACAACACTCTGCTGCGTTACAACGTGACGAATCTGGTGCACATGGAGTACGAGGTGCTGTCGAGATTCCTGGTGGACGAGCGAGGATACAGCGGGAAGCGTCTCCTGAAGCCGCTGACGGACTACGAGCTGGATTTCATGCAGAAGGGCTTGTTGCTGGACTGCGAGAGGGGAAACGTGCTCAAGGTGGGCGCGGACCGCGTAATCCACAGAGCGTGCCACGGCACGCGCCTGTTGACCGCGGCGGAAATAGAGGAGACGTATCCCTCGCGAAGATCGGACGTCACGGATGCTTTCTGCCGCGACCCAATGTCGCTCTGGAACGGCCCTCTGTCCCAGAAGTTGCGCAGCCTGCTGGATTACTTCGATATAGTGGCGAGCGTCGCGTTCGCGCGGGCCGTAGACACCCTCGACGAGGAGAAGGGATCACCCTTGGGCAGATACGAGGTCTGGCCCGACGTGCTGGCTGGACTGGTCGCCATGTTCTCCAGGGAGCATTTTCAAACGGACCAGGGGGTGTTTGGTCATATTAAGAGAAATCCGGGCAAGTACTTGCGTAAGTGCAGCCCGGACACGATCTCGTGGCTGAGAGAACTGAAGAAGAGGTCCGCGACCTTCCTTCTCACCGGCTCGAACGCGGATTTCGCCGATTTTACCGCGAGCTACGCCCTCGGCGAGGACTGGCGATCTCTCTTCGATATCGCGGTGTGTTACGCGAAGAAACCGGGATTTTTCATTCAAACTCGACCGTTTCTCGACGTCGTGAATAATAACGAGACCGATACCGTGAGCAAGGAGCTGAGACGAGGCGAAATGTACAGCCAAGGAAACTGGGTTGAACTACTGGAGTTTCTCGCTCGTGTAAATCAACCGGTCGATGGGGAAACGAACCGACGGTGCTTGTACGTCGGTGATAATCTCTTGCAAGATATTTACGTGCCAAACGTATACGCGCACTTCGACACGCTGGCCGTAATCGAGGAACAAATGTCAGAAGAGAAGCCCTGCCGCCTATTGACTGATTCGGACAGGCAGATCTTGAACTCGAAACTCTGGGGGTCTTACTTTCGCATAAGAGACTTGTCGATAGACGTGGACACTTTATGGGGGCATATAATAATGCAGCACGCGAAACTCTCTATACCGGATATCAGTTTCGTTACGCGGATACCGTTAGACGAACGTATCTCCTGTTTCGATGGTAAACTCTATGACGGATATTACCCTAATAAACCATATTGCGTTATCCCGCACACCAGATGATGTACTATTCAAATTGTATAGTACAGGAGTGACAATATTTGATGTCATTGTGTCGCATCGTTTTTAACGAAGAGAAAATCTCTCGTCTTTTCAGGAAACCCTACGTGTTAAAAGAATTTTGTAGGTCTTCAGTTCGCGATTGTTTTAATCGCAATATACTTGGTACATGTATTTCAAGACGTTAAAATTAATTCTCTTGCCGAAAAACTCGCAACCGATTATGATCCCTAAATTAGAGAAATTAATTTTCACATTTGCGCATGTTATCGTCTAATTTAGACGTGTTATAATTTAAGATACGGATTATCCCAGCTATCAAGGAACAGTTAAAACGACTAGGCCGACCTTCGAGGGAGAAACGAACTTTCAAAACGAAACGTGCCCAACAGAGACACCGGGAAGACCTTGCGAATATAGAACGAATGTTGGAGAATAAGAACACGGAAACGATAACCACGGATAACGAGACTCGTGAAGATCCAACTGATTGATTTTAAATGAACGCACGTAATGACAGGAAATATTAAGAATGTCATTTGCTCATGGCATTATCGTGTACAGCTTAAAAACACTTTAAATATTTTATACTTGAGCTCAGCATTGCAATAGTTCACATTTCAGCATTTTTATTGAGAACTCTGTTAAGAGATACATATGCCATAAAAAGATTCAACTGCATTTCAAAAGCGATTGGATAATAAAACACTTAAATTACACGATACAAACAAACGTTCTACAGAACAGTAATAAATATCCCTTTATTCAACGTAACAGAAAGGCCATTTGTAGCAAGAAACGCTTCAATAAAAATATAATAAGTTTTATATAAGAAGTATATATATATATAAATAAAGAGAAGACATTCGTTATTTCTTTTCAACAGCAATGGCGATGCCCATCCCCCCTCCTATACACAACGACGCGACACCCTTTTTCTTTCCGGTCCTTTCTAAAGTGTGCAACAGAGTGACCAGTATTCTCGTTCCTGAAACACAAAATTTGGCGTCGTCAAAATTCCTTGGAGGAAAGTCCACGCGTTAATACATGCCTGACATGCCAACGGGATGACCTAAGGCGATAGCGCCGCCGTTTACATTAACTTTCTCGGGATCTAATCCGAGTTCTCGAACGCACACTATCGCTTGCGCGGCGAAGGCCTCGTTTAGCTCGTAAATGTCCACATCCTCTTTCGTCCACTTTGCCTTTTTCAGCTGAAACAAACATACGTTTCCAATCGTAAAAACAGTTCCTGTGTTCCAGAATTCACCGCCAGCGTTAAAAATATGCAGTATATGCTGCGTGCACTATAGATATTTTCAGCGTTGGAGTGAACTTTGGAGCACAATCATTAGGCTTGTTTCCTGTTGCACTGGTGAACTAGTGCAATAAATTAGAATAAGACAAGTCTATTTTTCTCATTCTAGCTTACTGCACTAGTGCACTAGTGTAACAACAGAAAAGCCTATTGTATTGAGATTAAAATCATTGAAAAGCAAATACAATGTACTAACGACTAATTTAACAGCTTCAATAGGTCCGATGCCCATAATTTTAGGCTCAACTCCAACCTGTGCAAATGCGACAATACTGGCAAGTGGTGAGATCCCTTTCTTCACGGCAGTTTCTTCGGACATTAGGATTACGGCAGCCGCACCGTCGTTTATACCGGACGCATTGCCGGCGGTAACCGTGCCATTGTTCTGCAATATCGTAATTTCTCAAGTGCGTGATATTCCCTTCGTATAATTATGTACGGAGATATAAGATATTTAGGCCCGGTTTCACCAACGTCGGTTAACTTTAAGCTTAGCTTAATTCATTCTTTGTCTCTTTCCAACTGTTACTTCAGAAAGAGACAAACTTCGGGCCAGTTTTACAAACGCCGCTTAACCTGCTGACCGAAGGTTAATTGATTCTGTTTCTTCTTCGATAGCAAGATAGAAAAAGATAGGGAGTTGAAACTGAACTCTGGCTAACAGTTAACCGACGTTTGTGAAATTGGCCTTTACCGGTTTAAACGCCGGTTTCAGCTTCGCCAGCTTCTCCATGGTCGTCCCGAATTTCGGGAATTCATCTTTCGACATAACAACCGACTCCTTTTTGCCTGGAATGGTAACCGGGATGATTTCCTTATCGAAATACCCCGCGCCGATGGCAACCTCCGTCTTCTGCTGAGTCTTACACGCGTAGTAATCCTGTTCCTCCCTGCTTATCGCATACTTTTCAGCAATATTCTCAGCTGCCAGTTACAATTAAGAAATTCATTACATATCAACATTTGCAATGCAAACACGGTGTCCACTTTCCACCTACCTGTCACCGCCATGTGAATATTATAGAAAGCGTCTGTCAGACCGTCGTCTAGTAGTGTGTCAATTAAATTGCAAGTTCCGAATTTCACCCCAGTCCTGAGATAAGTGGCGTGCGGCGCTCTGCTCATATTTTCCTGCCCACCAGCCACGACTACATCGCTTTCCCCTGTTTTTATAGCACAGTAACCAGCCATTACAGACCTGCAAGACAAAGACGAAACGCGTCATATAGATTACATTCATAGGCGATCTTGCTCACAATCGTTTCTCGATAGACGTACTTTAGACCGGAACCACAGAGCATGTTCACTTGATAGGCAGGCACATGGACAGGTATGCCGGCGCATATCGCTGCCTGTCTCGCAGGATTTTGGCCCTCGGTCGCAGTGAGTATCTGAAAAACGACAATGGGGAGTAGCATCAGGGAACGCTCCACGCGCATAGAAATGTAATTGTGGCCGAAGATGTGTGCAGTTTGGTGCTTGACAACACATTCCGTCCAGAGCCGTAGATACCTGTCCCATAATGACCTCGGACACATCCGACCCTTTCAGCCCAGCTCTCGTCAGGCATTCCTTAATAACGATACTCCCTAGCTCCGATGATTTCAGCGAGGACAAGGACCCGCAATACGACCCTATACGTGCAGAATAGTAAATGCAATTATTACAAGTAACACAAGTTCCATATAGCATTTGCGGGGACAGTCCGTAGATCGTATAATCGAGCAAGACGTATTCGTTTCTCTTCGGTATAGAGCTCGGCTTCTTTTATCACTGACGCATTACGTTTTTACAAGGTCTTTTTTCTCAACGGGTGTAGATTCAACTGTTTTTTATATATTTGTATCTCTGCGCCACTGGTATCACTGATGCATTATGTTCTTTGGAGGTTTTTTTTTTCTAAGCGGACGTGACTGTTTTTTATATATTTGTATCTCTGCGCCGCTCACATCACTGACGCGCTATGTCTTTTGGATTTTTTTTGTCTTTAAACGGATGTGACTTTTTTCTATATATTCGTATCTCTGGGCCTCGCTCACAGCAGATATAACCTGAATGAATGCCCGGACTCGCTGGATCTCTATCGCTTATGGGGGGGCAACTGTGCGCAAAAGACCTCCGAGGTCTACTTCACTGACTTGATTTGAATTCAAATTTTGCTATTGTTTGCACTTGGGTCACTTAACATTGTAAATGTTTCGCGCGGGGTTTTTATACCAGCCAGCACCGCGTATCGTTTATTACCTATGGGGGTCCTAACAGCGGACACTATCACCACGGTGCGATCACTCATCTTGCCAGCCACGAATCGGGGCACCACCGGACCTGCGGGAAAACACGCGAAGACTGCCGCGTCTGGTATTGCCTAACGGAATTATATGGGCGCTCCGACGACGTGTACCAGGAGCGGCTGTGCCGTGTGAAAGTGTGTCAAGCCGTGCGCGCACTTGCGCGGAGGAAGAGTGGAGGATCAAAGGAGGGAGGGGGTCCTGGCAGCTGCTTCCGTGCCTGTTTCGAGATTTTTCGGACGTGACGTATACTTGGTAAAAAAAAATGTCAACTGCGGGATCGCCGGCGATCGAGCGGACGGAGCGTATGCGTGCGCGAAACGATAGGCCCTGTGCTTCGATATTGTATACTGCCAGTACTGGAAATGTATAGTATACGTGACGCAAGCTATAGATTTGCAGTACTGGCAGTGAGCATCGGAACACAACCAGGAAGAAGCGTGTGACGCAAAGCATTATCATGATTGTTTAGGAAATAACAGTTTTAACATCGGCAAGCGATAGCCGAAAGATAAAAAAACTCTCCGGCTAGTCAAGTTTTTACGCGTAAAGGCCATTCTACAATTGTGTAAACGTAGTTGTAAGGTTGTAGGAGTAGAAATAGTAGTAAGTGTTGTATATTAAAGTAATATACAATAGAGTGAGATACGTCATAATTCAAGTGAATGATTGGTTGATTTTTACGTTTTACATCGTTGTAGTCGTGAAAGATGAAGTTCAACCATCTTTTACAACAGGCTTTACAATCGGAAATGCTAGATTAAAACTGTGTTTTACAACACCCTACAACCGCTAACAACCACGTTTACGCAATTGTAGAATGGCCTTAAGATATTCGCGTTAAAAATATCCCGTACAGCGCGCCTCGCAAGGAATTCGTAGAACGAATCAATATAGTAAAATCGAAGGTCCGTGTTACTCCATTGTCGATAAAAGTGCCTGCCGAAGCCGGCTTCGAAGGATTCACTTTTAAGGCCTGCGTCCACGATGCTAGGACTTGGTCCACGTTCTAGTTTCAAGAAGTGCGTCGAAGCCAATCAACCTGCAGCTATTCCATAAAAGCTGCAAGTTGATTGACTACACATTTCTCGAAACTAGAACTTGGACCAAGTCGTCATATTTTGTCCATTTGTAAAAGTACACATTTCGAATCACGGATTTACTGGGGAAATGATCTCTTCATGAAACTGGCGTAAACAGACGCGCTTGTTTACTTCTCGAGCGTGAAAGGTTTTAAAAGAAAAGGCTCGGCCTTGCATTGTCAAATGTGCATCCGGACGAACTGACCCGACCACGATTAGGTATTGCAGCCGCGATAAAGAAGGCGGGTCACGGATTACGAATGAACGGCTGACAAAGGATCGCTAGATAGCGGTGAGATCGCGATTGAAATACAATGCTCGCGCGCGTGACGGTGGCAAAAAAGTACACATTTCGTACGCTCTTAAGTTCACTCGAGACGAAGAGAATACGCCAATCGGATTCACGAATTTCACGACAGTTGCAAAGCAGCTTTTTCTGGCGAACGCAGCCAGTGAGCCGGGCGGGAAAACTGTCGGACCAACAACGTTGTCGACGCTCTCGAGGTCGGCGACGCACGTGTACGAGCAAGCGGCGTAAGCTGGCGTAAAGGCCTTCACACATAAAATTCCGTAAGGACGTAAAACGTAAGCATAAGAAAATCGACCAATCACAGTCGAGAACGTAAGGCAATGACGCAAGCAGTAGCAAATCCAACCTGTTGATTTTCTTACGCTTACGTTTTACGTCCTTACGGAATTTTATGTGTGAAGGCCTTAGTCCCAGTCTACAATAGATGATTTAAGCCCTAAGCTTTAAGAAATTGGCCAATCACGGTCAAGTATGAGAAGAATGCGCGACTGTGATTAGTCAATTTCTTAAGGCTTAGGGCTTAAATCTCTATTGTAGACTGGGACTTAAGCACGCGTCACATGGCAGTTGGCAACTTGGCACGCTCCTGAATGAGGGACAGCCTCCGGCTGCGCGCGACAGGTGGCGCTGGCGCGGCGCGCACCGCAGCGCCGCCGCGGTGGCGGCGGCGGCGACGGCGACGGCGGCGCGTTTGTTTTTACCCAGCGTGCATTGTGGGACAGTGACTGGTGCTAAGATGGCCGACAACAGGGAGGAGATTTCGGAGCTCGTGGAGAAACGAGGTATTTGTCGGCGCCTCGCGCCCCTCGCTTGCAACGATCGCGTCGCGCCGCGGACGCCCCGGGCCCGGGCGGCGCGTCGCGCCCCGCGGGGCCGCTCGCCGTCGCCGCGCGGGACGCGCTTACTCGTCGGAGCGGCCGCACGTCGAGCCGCGGCTCGCGCGCGCGTGTGTCCCGGGGACCGTCCGCTGGGCGATCGCGCGCGCACGCCGAGGCCCGCGACAACCCGCGGCCGACTCGCCGCGTCCGGGACGTCGCCGCGGGGCCCGCCGGCGCCTCGCCGTCGCGCTGTCATCCTCGCCGTCGCGCTCGCCTTCCCCGTCGCCCGTCGTCCCGTCCAGCCGCGCCAGCCCAGGCCAGGCCGCCGCGCGCGTTTGACAGCGCGCGATCCTCGCGCGGTCGCCCGGCCGATCGAGCGGGGACGGCCTCGCGTAACGCACGACAGCAATTCCGTAGTCGCCGGGCCGATTACTCATTAAGGTCACGCGCCGACGGCCTTGCAGCTCGCGTCGCCGCGCCGCGACGCGACGACGTCCCCGCCGGCCGATCGAGATTACCGTTATCTGTCTCCGTCTGTCTTTCCTCCTTCCATTTTTTTTCTTCTCTCTCCTCTCTCTCTCTCGCCGCGCGTATTCTCCTTATCGCCCCGCGCCGCGATGACTCGTCCTCGCGAATTTAACGCCGGCTGATTCGCACCTTGCGCCTACGCGCGGACGCGCCTCGCCGCGCTGCCGTGCGCGCGCGGATCGGCACGTCACCCGCGGCGCCGCAACGTGCTCCCGCTCGGGCGTTCGCTTCGCCGCTGGATTTCGTCAACACGCGCCACGATCGCGGGCTCTGTGCCGCCGTTAACGCGTTGAATACCCCACCCGAATTGGATCATCTCTGCGAGAGCTTGAATAAACATTGTACCCGCGCGCCAGATCGCCGGATGCCTTTTCGCGAGTACACCTGTTACCCCGCTTGGTTGGTACTTGTGCCGACGGCTGCTTTGACTCATTCATTACTGTGGATTCTTTTGCCGAGGAACGCCGAGGCCTCGGTCATAATTATTCGACGTGTTAATTAGCCGAGAAACATTTGTAGAAATCTGAGCTCAAGCGAGCTCGACGCCACGTTTAGATAGACTCGAACATTATAGTTATAAGGATGTCGAATGATAAGAAGAATGATAACGTATCGCCTTCAAATAAATTTTTGATAAAGAGAGAAGCCGGTCGGGCGTCGTTAAAAGAACTTTCATGTAATTGGAGACTACAGTTCTGAGGCATACATCGAAATAGACGGAATGTCCGATATCGGGTTTCTTAAAAAGTGTCGATACAGAAGGCTCTTGAATTTTGTACGCGTAGATCGGTATTGCGTTTCTTCATTCTTTTAAGATCGCAATAACCGGCGAATCGATTGTTTCAAGCGCCGCGTTTACATTCCTTTATGTCCTAGGAATTGGGTTAAATATTGAACTTCTTTCACTTGAGTCTTTTTTTAAACTTGTTAAATATACTCAATTTCTTCTTTGCTCTCTTAAAAAATTTTTTTTTTAATAGACTGGACAATACATGGAAGATAATAGAAATAAAATCTCTAGCCGATCTGAACTACGTTCATATTTTCAAAGAACAGTAATCGTATCTAGAAATATCGCGCGTATTTTTGCACACGTGATTTCAATTTCGAAGAGATTAATTACACAAATGTTGAATTACCTGGAAAATATTCTAGACAGCCGGACAACGGCCAAGATATTCAGGTGAAATATTAATAGTTGCAATGTATACATTATTAGAGATAGGATAGATTTCTCTTAGAGATAGATACTCTTCTCTAAAACGCATGACTAATCGGCAAGAATAAGCTAGAAAATTGCGAGCGCCAAAGTTAAATGAAACGGAGCGAGCATGTCGAATCGAATAAGCATTGCCTAGCGATCACTTGATATTTTTTATGCAATCCGTTATATACGCGTAATAAGATTAACTGTAATACGCGCGTCCAGCGATGCGCCGTGTCCCGCAACGATGCATGCCTTGCTCGTCGGACCGGTGCGCATCCGTACGCGGTTCGTACTCGAATCTCGTCGCTACCTGAGCGAACATCTATATTTTACACTCGCCGTACGGTCCCCGATGTCTGCATTACGCAACCGCGAGTCCTAATGACGCTAATCAATTCGCGTAGTCGCTGCGTCGTATTTTTTTTTTTCCAGGCGTAAGTCGAGGACGTCGGGTCGACATTTTCGGTCTTAACCCGCGGACGTGCGCGTCGGAAGTTAGATTTTTCAAAGCGAGGGACGTCGTCGAGCAAGCAGCGCGATGATTAACTCCGGCGGATTTCTCCGACCGAAGGATATTGACTCGACTGGCCGCACATAAATCGTAAGGTTATCGTGTAGGGAGTCGTACGCTTTTCCTTCGCGTGATCGCAGAGCTCAGATTCCCTTATCGCACTCTCTCTAATATATCCACGCGATATTCGATCGATTATACACACACACATTTCGATTTCGTTGCATTATTGCGCGATAACAATCAGCAGCAATAAATGGTTCAACGGATTCCGTGGAAAATTCCTTGCTGTTATATAATTAATATTTCATGTTATAGGATTTTTTAATCACACTACTCATACGAGCCTCTTCGAAAACTGAACAACTGCGCTTTTTGTGAATTTCTTAAACGTACAGCCGCAGAGCATGTAGCTTATACTTTCTCATCACTCTTTTCTTTTTTCATCCAAGCGTTCAGTTTGTCTTCTGAGAGATTTCTAGAAGAAATAAAATTACATGGATAGAACATGCGAGCTATATTTATTGATAATATATCCGCAGAAAAATTATGTCGACGGGAAGAAAGAATGACTTGATAAATTCTGAACGAGGCCCCAACTCGCCTTGCTCTTGCTTTAAAATCAAATAACAGATTACTTCAGCTAAAAGTTATCTGTACATTTAACGTCGTAAATCTTTATTAGCGACGATCTCGACACACACAATGATATACAAGTCTGACATCATCTGCAATAATATTCTTAACTGACGCAACTATTCAGAAATATTTTCGTTCACC
>NW_011967239.1:1683690-1698543 GCF_000949405.1 Vollenhovia emeryi | reverse complement strand
TACTACGCACTTTTCTCTCAGTGCGTGCAGCCGCATGTAATACGATCGAAGGGTACAGAGCGCACTTAGGAACACCGTGTGCATGCGGTTTCCGCGTTGTAAGTAGCATCGGCCGCACGCGTATCCGCCAGATGGTTTCACGTTTGTCGGTATGGTTCAGCGATTTTTTAACGGAAGGAAGTCGGCTGAGCGCGCACATGCATTTTCTTTTTTTTTCGTACGGATACCGAGCCCCGAAATGAATTCAAGTAATTCCGTCGAGACATTTTTATTATCCGCATCTGCCTCGCTCACTGTGTCACAATGATTCTGCACTTTGCGTTCTTTTACGCGCGTAACATTGTGACGTAACTTCGCGCTGCATTTTAATTGCTCGAAGTTCACGGCTAGGTTTAAACGCATTATGGAATTTTCTCCCCCCTGTAAACACGAAGGCGTTCGTGTATTTTTATGTAAAACAGTATTGTCCCGTTCCTTACGTTCTTTTGTTGTCCATTTTTATTCCTCCTCGAAAGCATCCCTATTTTTTTCGTTATGCATTGTATCGATGACAGCTTTACACCGTACCTTATTGTTAACTGCATTCTCTCGACAATGATCTTGTCTCTTGCAAATGCTACAGCATTTGCGTATTCATTTCCATTGAGGGGCAAAGTTCCAACAAATCCCGTCGAGTGTTAAACACACTTTGTTAAACTTTTGTATAAAACATGAGTACGGGAGGGATAAACGTAACGTGTGAATAATCTTTTTTTACCGTCACTTTAAATCTATTTTCGCAGCATTAACGTTCTTTTAAGTTAACATTGTACGATTTTATTTTTGTTTTGCAAATACTTCGATTCGTACAGGGAAAAAATGTTGTTGATTTAAATATAATAAAGTTGCTTAAATTAAACGTTAACGTCACGGGCTGCCGCAAATAATTCACTCAATTGTACATCCTATGGATTTTAATTTTAAGCATTAAACTAAATACCCAGATTATTGAGACAACTATCTGATGTTTTTCTTTTATTAACACTGATGTTGTTTCAACGATTTTATTTTAATTACACCGATCTTGTTGACGCCTCATTTTTTCCACGTACATTCAGAAAGACGAGGTGGGACGCGAGTGTAATGTTGACATTGTAGTAATTAAATTTTTTAGCATAATTACCTAATTGCGGCAGTCAAAAACATCTCGTTGGAATGATTTGTAACGATGAACCTTGATTTCCTCGAGCCTCGCAGCCACAGCTCGTTACACCGAGTAGCCCGGCTTCGTCCCTTTCATCGAGCACAAGGCTGTCAATTCGATCACTCGAGGCACCGCGTTCGCGCCTGTGTTTCAGATTGATAGTTGTTCGTTGCGCGAGTAGCAGCGTGTAACAAAGACGCTTAAGTAGGTTGCAGTTATTTATTCCCGTAACACCCGTATGACTGCCTTCTCTCGGTAATGGGACGGCATTGTTGCCCGCTTCCGTCTCCGAGGCTGCGTTTCAAAATCCATCCGTTTATTATTGACTCGCGGGATAATTCCATCGCGCGTCTCCAAGCGTTAATCCTTCAACGTCGAATTCTCGTGCCGTATACTTCAAGAAAGGCAATTTATAATAATGGACACGTGGACACGCGAAAGTAGCCGAAGTACGGGAGTATCGGCCTCGTTCTCGTGCCTTGTAATCCCGCTCATGCCACGCGTATTCATCTTCAATTTAGATCGACGCGACTAGATCGACACAACGACTTCGAATCAAAATGCCAAGATAACTCTATTCCTCGTAGCGAGTCTGAAGCTTCGGCCAACGGCGCACGATACTAATTTTCCTACTGGATCGGCTGCGAGAGCTAATCAGGATTTAAGGCCCAGACACACGAACAAAACTTAAGCCAACGGCACACGATACTATTTTTTTCTACTAGATTGCTTACGAGAGCCAGTCAGGATTTAGCCTTAAGTCACCTGATCAAGAACTCTGCACCCTGATTGGCTCTCGTAAGCAATCCAGTAGGAAAAATAGTATCGTGTGCCGTTGGCTTTAAGCACTAAAACTTAAGGCCTGGTATACAATGAGTTGTTTAGCCGTTAGTCAGAAGTCGGAACTATGTTGATCCTTTTCCTTTCTGGGTGGAAGAAATAGGACCGACATATAGTTCTGACTTCTGACTAAGGACCAAACAGCCCATTGTAGACCGGGCCTTAGACCCAGTTTCACCCGGAAAGAAAAAGGATTGACATATAGTTCTGACTTCTGACTAACGACTGGCAACTTAAGCAGAAGTCAGTCAGAAGTCGGAACTATATGTTGATCCTTTTTCTTTGCTGGTGAAAGGAAAAGGACCGACATACAGTTCTGACTTCTGAGTAACGACTAACAACTCATTGTAGACCGGGTCTAAGGCCTGGTCTACAATGAGTCGTTAGTCGTTAGTCTTCCACCCAGAAAGAAAAAGGATCGGCACATAGTTGGGACTTCTGACTAACGACTAACGACTCCATTGTAGACCGGGCCTAAGACTTAAGGGAAATGACCAATGACTGCTGAGTCAAGAGGCACGGTGTCTCGCGCCAAGTATACACGTATTGGCTCTCGTAAGCCAATCCAGTAGGAAAAATAGTATCGTGCTGGCTTTCGTTTCAACATTGTACATTGCCTCATTCACGAAGGTGCCGTGTGGTACATAATACATAGAAGGTATCGAGTACATATGCGTGCGCAGGCAATGGGCTCGTGCGATTCTCTCACTGCCGGGGCAGCACTAATGACAGACTTTCCGTCTAATTTTTGGAACAGAGGGTACATTAGGCTAATTCGTAAGTAACGAGCGCGATTTCGCGTGATACCCCGCCCTCGTCAGGGTCACGTAACAATTGATCGCGCCGACATCAGGGGCGTAATAAACAGGAAACGGCGTGAAGCGCTTTAAATGGATCGACATTCGCCGGCTGCCGGTCGGAATCGGCAGCGGGAAGCGGCTCGTCGCGTTGTCGGCTTTAATGAATCGTCCGTTTCGTGTCTCGTCGTCTCATCGCGCGTCCCCGATGTACCGATAGGTGCAAGTCCGGCGCGAACTCTAGAGTATATGCGAGCACGCGGATTGCTCAATGTAGGCGGATCGATATTGTACAATGACTCACTACTCCGCGAATCTCGTTGCCTCGGATATGCAGATATAATATAAATTTTTGCCGCGCGACTTTGCTCAACGCTTAAGCGCGCCACGGAATTCTCAGGCCGCGGAGATTGGGTTTTTTTTCCTCTTTTTAATCTTCATTTCTCCCCACCTTATCTCCAGATATCATATCGGACAATTTGTAACTGCCTGAGCAACAATAGATAGCCGATCGAGAGTAATAATTTATTTAGCCAAGTACCTTTCGTTTCGATACACTTTCTCGTGCGTGGTTCCGCTTGTCTCGTATAAATTATTTTCATTTCGCGCCGCTGTGGGATAAATTGGAATTTATTAAACGAGAGTGGGCCGCGCAGCCGGGATCGAAGTAGCGGGCTAGCGAGAAGACGGCGCAACGAGAAAATTTGCATCTCGTGCGTTCAAAGTCCACCAGTTTCATCGCGACGTATCGTGGGTCCGTAACGCGGCCGTGTTCCCGCCACGCCGACATGCAGCGCCCGCCAATTACGACCGCGCGCAGCGCAGCGCTACGTAATACGCACTAATTATTTTAACACCGTTACGTAATCGCATCAGCCGGATGGTGGTTTTTCGGTCGACGCTTCTTTCACCGCCGGAGAGGTGGGCTCTTTCCCCGCGCATTGACCGAATTGAGGATAACGTGCAAACGATCGAAATGAAGATTCCGGCCTCGGTATCGCTTGTCGACGTAATTAAAACGCAAGACTGATCGATCGATGACGCATCCCCCCTCCGGATTATTTTATTGTAACGCTTGTTGACGGACCCGAAGGCGCCTTATACCGGATTTCGGAGATGAAACGCGAGTAAACGCGAATGAACAGCTTGCTTACGGCAAGTGCTCGCGACACTGTTCGCATTCGTTGAACCGAGTTATTCATTCGCGCTCGGTCGTCTGGACCGAGCTTTATCTGCGCCGAATTAACAATCCGCGATTTCGCGTGCTCCCGATATTTGCATACTCGCTTGCTACGCGACGCCTCGTTCTTTCGTTCTCCTTTTTCCCCCCCTTTTAAAAGAAATCTCTTGGGATTTCAGATTGCCCCTTCCGTGGAATAATCTTGGGTAATCCATTTGGGCAAACCTGAAATCTTTTTCCTACTCTCGTCCTCTCTTTGAGACCTGTTCTTCGTAAGCATTCGGTTGATAACGTGCGTAATAAGTAATTGGCGTTGCAAATCCTCTTTTACACAATGTACGTGAATTTGTTTACGCTTTTATCTGTGCGTTGCAAGTTTTATTTTATGCCTGTCACGTTTCATAATGAATGGTCCTTATGCTCTTATTAAATATCTTACTTGTCGAGAGAACCTAAACGTGCATACCGCTTTTTCTTCTTCTTCTCTTCAAACAGGACATCGATTTCCGGCTTCTTGGTCATTGTCTCACGACAACTCGCCCCGAGTTGAGTGACGTCCTGTTACGCGATAGCCGTATCTTCTTCGCAAAATGTTTCGTCTCGTCATTGTCGCCGATGTCATTGAGCCGGTTTATCGAACCTCTTTGCGAAATGAAAATTATCCTGCATGTGATAGCACGAGGCTACCTTGAACATTATCGTTAGCCTGTCCTCTTCTTTCTTCCTATCTTTATATCGTCTGCCGCCGACATCTTGTACTTCAGCATCGCGCAATAAACAAAACCGAATCGTACACTCTTATTCATTAATGCCTGGACCTCAGTTTTACTAGGATCCACGTGTTTATAATCTTTATTCCCATTTATACAGCGATGAGTTTCAGGCTGTAGTTCACACAGCTTCTATAGAAGTCTGTAGTGATATACAGCCTGAAACTCAGTGATTTGTATAGATGATAAAAATGGTGATAAAAATGCAAGTCCAGGTATGAATGAATAAGGGCCGTCGCACACAAAATCGCATAACCGCGTATGCGTAACGTAAGACCGTCTAGACCAATGAGCATGTTATCAATATGGCAACTCAATGCTCGATGCTCATTGGTTTAGACAGTTCCTATGCTGTGCAATTTTGTGTGCGATAGCCCTAAGACAGTACAAGGAACAATACCATAAACGATACAATGATACAATCGCGTAAATTTCTCCCAATTCATATCGCGTTCGAACAGATCGACGTTTGCATATTGATCCGCCAGGAAATTCCTGCCGACGTCTACCGCGACAGTAATAGATTCTTTCGATCAGATCTCTCGCATCGCCGCCGTCCATGCGTTTGCACGTCCGACTTAGAAATCGCCTGGAAGGAAAATCTCTCCTACCGGCGAAGAAACCTCCTCTCGCAGTCACGTCTCCGCACGTCCGTGCGCTAAACGCAATCGCATGACGAACGTCGGTCCGATTCGACCAACCCCGTTCATCATCCGATTTCTATACACGCGTCGGGGCACCGTCGGTCATTTGTTGTCCGCCGAGCAATTCCGCCCGTGGCCGCTCCGTGAAAGTTGTGCTCCGCGCATCGCTCGTCCGCGCGGCATGTGGCACGCTCGTGCAGTATGAAATCGTGACTTATGCTCGCGAGCATGCTAATTATCCGCGCAGCGCCACGGCCAATTTTTTACTCTTTCCGCGACGGGGACGTCATTCCTCCCTTTATCGCAGCCGCTTCGCGTGGCAAAAGCACCGCCTTCTGCCACTTTGCGTCGAGATAGTCGGATAAACGGGTGACTAATCGTCCGATGAAGCATTTGTCAGCAGCGAGGATAAACTTGCCCTTTCATGAATTTTTTTTAGTCAACTTAACGTTAATTCTTTTTTGCAATAGAAATTTAATTATGTGTAGTCTTAAAACGTTGAGTATCTTGGATAAATAGGCTTTAACTTAAGATTACGTAAAATTAAAATGCGTAAGAAGTTAAACGGGGAATGAGTCTCGCTATTGTTTCTGAATCCTATTTATTATTTATTATTTTCAATCCAACAAGTCTGAAAGGAGATAAAATCTTGATTTATTCAAGGCATCCTCGCACGTACCTCTGCTGAATTGACTCACTCGGCGTTTTATGTAAAAGTATGTTTCAAGTGATTCTATTAGATGTTACGCCGTAAAAATAGGATTAGGATTCATCAAGTATTAACATGGATCTCGCGTGCACTCTTGACGCGTTGCTTAACTCGGTCACTGGCATGTTGCCTATTTAATGTCGTCACAGGTCGTTTCGAACACTTGTAGCTAAAAAAGAAAATGTCCAGATGGATCAAGTGCAGGCCTCGTGTCTCTCGTTCCTAGTCTCTTCCTTGCCCCCCCCCCCCTCTCTCTCTCTCTGCCACTTCGACAACATTATTTACTGCTTTCTGAACATCAGGTGCGCGCAGGTTGAGAGCGTTGCATTTCCTCAAGAATTACCATAGATCAATTCACTTCGATATTCCAATACTCTAAGTTCTCCCGACTATTTTCAAATACGAGTTTCCCAAGATGGTCTTATCATAAATCGCATTGGAGCGTATGGCATTGCAGGCCATAGTGATCTCGACATTTCTATCAAGCGAAGCGTGTCTAAAAGAGCTCGATGACGCATTTCGGATCGATATGATTTGAATGGAATCGCGACCGGTCTGTTGCATCGTTCGCAACCAAGTCTCACGACTGAAGACAGTAATTCCCGAATTCTTCCCTCTGGGAGTCCGTCGCGACGGCCGTCATTCGTTGCACTATTTTTCGCGGGGGCAGAAAAAGCAATGCAAACGGAAGAGACGGAAGGCGGGTGGGGAGGCCGCGGTACGTCGACTCGGGATGAACGGGGGGGACTTGATTCATCGTGGAGGCCGGGCGCACTCGGCTTCACGCAGCCGTAGAGCGAATCTCGTCCGTCCCGATCCTGGATTCGAGCGCGCACGAGCCAGCCAGACCGCCAGTTGGTTATGCGTCTTCCGCGCGAAAGTCAAGGACGCGCGAACGAGGTTCCGTAGTTCTCCCCGACCTTCGCGAGCGCGCGTGCACAAGTAATCACGGTCGATCGTGTGATTCGCCGGGGTCAGTGCGCGCGTTTTCGTTTGACTACAAGGAGAATCCCGCGGTCTCCGTGACTTTCCCAAGTCTAGAAATCGCGCCTTTCGGCGCTCCGGTCTCGCGATCCCTTTCTCAGTGAGGCACCGAGCAATTTCGCGAATATTCAGTATCTCTGTGGTCCACGTTGCCGAGGGAACGAAAGATTCGATGGTGTTGTTACAGTGCGCGCTAGAAAATCCGGCCCGAAGTACAATATACATCGCGAGAATAAGAATTGAACGAAGCCAGTGGCGAAGGCAGAGTGGAAAGTAAATAGATGCTAAATAGAAGAGAACAAATGTCAATGATCAGTGAATCACGTTGCATTTTAATATTGTCTGCTTGGTAAACGCCGTTACATCATCGCACAAAGTGACTGTCCGCGCGTCACTCCGCAAATTTGCAAACTGCCATAAAGTGAAGCTATGATACTGTGTGTCACGTGTTCTATTTATTCAGCTCTACTCGCATAAATTCATTCAGAATGTTACAATACGCGCATCTCATCTGAAGTCCCTCGCCACTTGCTCCGATCAAACATTCAAATACATTGCATTTCAGTTCTCTTTTTCGTACATTCTTTTTTGCATCGATTAATATTATCATACTGATGCGTTTCGATATCTCGCCAATTTTCTTGACACATTTTACGTATCGTTAAATATAAAGCAAAGCAGAAACTCTCGTTTGCGGTCTCAGTGCGAGGCCTATGTGAAATCAGTTTTAACACGACGACATAAATTGCTCTCGATCTCTCCGTAACGAAGTACGTGCCTACACAGTGTCCTAAATTGGGTGATTCACCGCGCACTCACCGAGGGTTCGTAACACTCGGAAACGCGCCGTTCCGCTTACCTTTCTCGGCTCTTCACGATCGAATAATTTCGGGAATAATTCCTCGGTCTCGATTCCCTCCCGTGAAAAGACCTTGAACACACCCCGTTACTTCCGGTGGCTAGTGTGAACGACTGACGAAACGAGCATCAACTCACAATGGTAGTCGCAATGGTCGCAAAGTATGGACAGTCCGATCTAGGTACGTCTGATCAATTGTAACAAGAAGACACTAGAGCGGCTCACACGTGCTTGAACTTTAAGCTCCAATTACCTGTCTGCGTCTTGTACATTTTTTCGTCAGTGTTTTCTTGACCATACCCGGCATCTTTAACCATACAGACAATTTATTGCGAAAAATATTAACCCTTGGCCAGGGTTTGAACCTGGACCTCCCTACACTCTAGGCGTCTCACCAGTTCGACCACCGAGGCATATGATAATATTTGTCGCAATAACAGTGTAAAGATGTTGTCTACGTGTGTGTTTTCGACTTTTGTGAACTACGCGCCGATAAGGGTTGTCTGTGTATTCTGATTAGTCGATTATTCATCATTGTCGTGTTTCCCACACAATTGGGAAAGGGGGGAGGGGCGTGCAGTTTACAAAATTCGAAAATATACACGTAGACAACATCTATGTTCTGTTATTGTGACAAATATTATCACGTGCCTCGGTGGCCGAATTGGTAGGACGTCCGCCTGGAGTGTATGGAGGTCCAGGTTCGAAACCTGGCTGAGGTAATATTTTTTTCGCAATAAATTTTCTGCATTGTTAAAGGATGCCAAGTATGGTCAAGAAAACACTGGCATTTTTTCATTATGTATAGTACATGCTCATATAAATCGTACAATCTCCCTCCCAGGTCTTAAAAATTTCTCGCTTGCGTTCACTCGTACAGAATAAACCGCGTCCAGATTTATAATCGACGAGTTGGTCGGCAGCTACGAGAGTAGCACACATGGTGTTAAGTCGACTCGCGTAATTATTGCGCAATATTTCGCGTACACATGTTGATAATAACAAGTCTAGTGTACGATGTAGCACGCGTAGAGATGCGATTTATCTCGGCCACGCGAAGGAAGCGAGAGATTTGTTCTAATGAATTGCACACCGCTAAACAAACTCGAGCGAACGACCTATAATTACGAGCGAGTGTATTACGCTGTAACGAGCCAAGATGGAAACGCTGGATGAAATAGGTCGGCCTTAATACTCCGATCGATTATTACTTCCGCTCCGTGAGCTATTAATTTTGATGAAATCTGTAAGAAATGTAAAAAGTTGTATTTATCGCTCATAAACCTCGGTTAATGGTCGAAATAGAATATAATCGTTGATATGAATATAGATAGAACAGTGCGGATCGAAACGCACTCTGATTAATCTCGATGTACAGGGAAAGAATTTTTTTTTTAATTTACCCTGAAAATCACAGCGTGGGACAACACGGCATTTCAAAGAATTTCAGAGTTTCTTGAAATTTTATCATACATTTTACTGGTAGAATGTATGGTACAATTTCAAAAACCTCTCATAAATTTGTTCAAAATGCCATGTTGTCCCACGATTACATAATTTTCAGGGTAAATTTTAAGAGAAAATTCTCTCCGTGCACAAAAGAGCTCTTTAGTAAAGCACTTATTCTTCGGAGAAAGTTTCAATCATTGATCGTGGTATTTTTTAGCCGCAGTTTTAATCGTGGAGCTATAAATTACGTTGTAATTACGCATGTGGATTAGGTTCGTATAGCGAATCATTATTAAATTGATCGCACACGTATAGGAGGTTTCAAAATAATGGTTCAAGTACAATTCAGGTTTCGTAAGACCGCGATATAATATCGCCCTCGTTCACTTATCGTCTAATCATCTACTGTAGCAGTTTCACGATTCGGAGCGCGGGATTGTAATTTCCGCGATAATTTTACCATTCGGAGCACGTTTGCCCCGTCTAGCGCGAGGCGGGTTGCTTGCTTTATTCGCAGCCGAGTGCCATAATTGCAAGGTACACATACACGTACGGCGTCGCGCGTTCGGCGAAAAGTGCACTAAAGTCTCCGGAGGCCGGCTAGTGCGTTCACGTGCGGTTGAAAGTCCTCCGCCATCGATCGTCGGAGAGAACTCGATCGTGTTGCGCGATACGTAATCGCTCGACGGCTGAAAAACTGCGGGAGAGAGAGACGACTCCGTGGTACTCGAGATGGAACCGGCTTAATGGCATTCCGCCGGCCTGATGCCCCTGCGAGACCCGCCTCGCGCCGAGGACCGAAGGCACGGTGGATTGAAATTCGTCGCGGCGAATTCCGCAATCAGCCTGTTCCGGCGTCATCACCCGTCGAATCGCGTCATTAACCCCTTACGCATCGTGGCGTCTCGCCCGCGGCACGAACCAGTTCGTTTAAAATCCCCGCGCGATTCTTCCGCGATACAAAGTATCGCGGCGCGCAAAAAGATCGGCGCGCTGAAGAAATCGCGTCGCGGCTAATGAGAAATCTCACCTTGAAAATGATCTTGTAAGAGGCGCAGGTTAATTGCAGCTGGATATCAAAGATAGTATTTTGTTTTCAGAGGGCAGTTTATTTATTTGATAAATGAAACGGTCGTTTTTTTTTTATTGAAGATTGCATCTCGAGATTTTGGAAGGTGATATGCTTCTTGCACAGGCGTGTGAATTTACCATAGCGATATTCAGATTAATGTCGCATGTTTTTTACGATGCTCTTTTCCCTGATTAATTAACGTGGCACTGACCGCATTACGGTGTATTTATAGCGAGAAAGCCGCAACGCGAAATATCATCTCGGCCAACGTCTTCTAATTAAGCGTACGCTATTCTCGGTGATGTCGGTGATTAGCCATAGGCTTAATTATGTTGGGCGTAGGGTAAATTGGAAAACGTTTTTTCATATATTGCCTAACTACACGCTTTTCGCACACTGGAACATGCACGGGCTGCTTATTAGTATTTTCCTCGACGAAAGCTTGTGTTTCTCGGCGCATAGAAAAGTCTCACGCATCTACGTGTGAAATTTAAATAAATAGAAGTGAGAATCTTACGAAAACGAAGCAAATGCTTTTTGATATTCAGACTCTGCCAACTTATATTTTGTATACTTATATAAAATGTGTAAATATGTGAAGTAAAAAAATATAAGTATCGAAAGATAAAAAGACATGTAAAATATCGTGTTTCTCACTGTAATCAAGTTTTGTAAAGGAATGTTTAACCACAATCAAGCTTTTTAGTCGACATTGACCGGCGAGTGCTTTAATACAGAGAATTTATTGCGAAAAATATTACCTCAGCCAGGATTTGAACCTGGACTTCCCTACTCTCCCGAGACACCTAACCCGCCTAGAGAGTAGGAAAGTCCAGGTTCGAACCCTGGCTGAGGTAATATTTTTCGCAATAAATTCTCTGTATTAAACCACTGGCCGATTAATGTCGACCAAAGAGCTTGATTATTGTTATTTATTACCGGCAATTTAAAGAGATTTCTATGCTTGAAAAGAATGTTGCTTGATTATTTGAGTCAGTTTGTTGTTGCTATGCGAGACACAAACGAAATTGTGGTACCTTTTGTTTTGTCATGAATCGTACGTCGTGCTAACGCAAACGCATAATCCATGGCCTAGGTCAATCTGCATTTGACATAGGCAGAATGCGAACGATATGTTTGTCCTCGCTCCTTTCTCTTTCCGGCCATGTGTACGAAAGGAGAGATCTGAAGTGCATTTGCATTGTGCACACCCGGCTCATGACTACCGCCATTGTTTTCGGTTGCTTTTCACAGGCTATTGGGAAAAGCGCAGCTGGCTTTTCCCTTCAGCATTCGTTATAATTAAAAAATAATTCGCTGCTTATGCGTTGTTAGTCTTTTGGGTCAATCGCAACGCCGAATATAATATATTATAAAACGAGAAGTCGCAAGACAGACCAATTACATTTGCGTAAATTAGAAAATGTTAATTGCAACAATAACTCACAACATTTTCTTAAAATTTGAACTACGATTTCCAACTATGGCTATAATAAATGTATGGAAATATTTTATTTATAAATTTTTGTGTCAACGTACTTGCACACGCACAAAACCTCTTCCTGGAATTCTTGATTTTTTTTTTGGTATAACATGGAATGAAATATTATCTGTCGATGAAAACAGTTTGGGGACACTTTGGAAAAGCTGGATATCGCTATGGTGTTTCCCGGTCATGGGGCAAAAGGTTGAATCGAAGCATTAAGTCTTCCTCTCGTCGATAGTCGCCTGAGTTACATCAGGACTTTCTACTCTCGCGACTAGCGCGGGGATAATTAACGTGCTTGAAATATGTCCATGGAAGAGTCCAAATAAAAATTCATTTCAATGGAACGGCAATGCCACTCATTTTGCAATCGTCGAGCCTCTCTTCGAATCTTTATTCCATTTCAAGTCTTAGTAATACGTCCGTGGAAAGGCATTCCAGTTCCTTTGATTTATTAATGTCTCTCGAGGAAGATGTTCGCGGAAGCCGCCGAGCGCGAAGCACGAGTCCAAAGCGTGCCGCATTTAGCGCGATTTTTCAGCGTAATGAGTGTAACATAACCGTTAAATGCTGAGTATTCATGACGGATGCAAAATGTAGGGTATACAGCGAGACGACTCCGCCGGCGCGCGAGCTCGAACGTTTCCTTCTATCTAACCCGCGGATCTGCCGCGAAGCCTAGCATGAAACGAAGTTCCGCGCGCGAGACCGCGCCGCGAATTCTGCTTAGCAGCTTGCGTGCTCACGCGATATATTATATCGCGCGCATAACGAAGTAGGAGGAGAAACGAAGAGTCGCGATAATCGTCGGCCCGTGGTGGCTTTGTGCTAACTTCGGAATTTATCTCTCGCCGTGCCAGCGGCGAGATATCACAGATCGATATCTCGCCGGCCATCAATTGCGGCGGAGGCACTAATCGCGCGCAAGTTTTCGCGGCAACCTTTCGCTACTTGCATACGCTTCCTGCAATAATCGTTGTTGATTAACCCCACGACTGAAGAGTCGAAAGGATGGAGACTTAGGCGCGCGCAATAAATTGCAATTTATTCGGCACGTTTCCACAATATTAATTAACGTTGTGTATAATTTTTTTCTGTTTCAGGTAAGTCGATGCAAATAACATTTTCGCGAGGCGCTGCGTACATGGTCGCTGTTGTTTACGTCGAAAAGTGAGTTTACGCTGCTTTCTACCGTAATATTGCGCAGAAACGGTGCGGTAGTTTCAATTAATTAATGCGTAGCTCGAGCGACCTGCGTGAGTTATGCGAATTATTTAAAGCGTAACTCCTGATACGCGACTGGTTCGGCGAGATTAAGATAACGTCGAGGGAATCGCGATGGAATCGTAATAAGAATTTGACACGTTTCCACGTGAAAGTTTCGCATAGAACGAACGTTTAGCGAGACTTATCGCCGATTCTTCTCGCAATTTAACTATTATCGACGAAAGGAGAGTTACTGTCACCAGTAATGATTAAAAATTGAGAAGGGAAACTTATAGTCAACCCAACTGGCTAGTTATTTAATTAGTTTAGTACACAACGTTTCGACCCTATTTTTTGGGGTCCTTTTCGAGTGATACTGCAAATCAACAACGCCGTTATGAAATAATGTAGGTTAATAAGTAAACAGGATTTAGTTAAAAAGTTAAAAGTGAAGTAACGCGCCTAAGTTAACTATTATCGCCGGAAGGATGAAACGCCAATACGCTCGTCGACAACGTAACTATTAATCGAGATAAGAAAAACCTCGAAGTGGGCTCCTATTGAAGCAAGTGCACGCTGCTAGGACGTGTTGCAGGAAAATGCAAATTGCGCATAGTTGCAACAACCACGCGTGTCTATTTTTACGCGGACCGAGTTATTTAGCATTCAATGCTCAATGAATAGATGTCTGATTCATCGGTGTAAGAAGCATGCGGCGAGAAGAAGCGGGTTAAAAAGTAGCGGCATGCCCGCGCTTGGCTCTCGCGTTCAGGCCTTCGACACGCGGATTAGCGGTGTATGCGTGGCGGGTCAGCAAGAGGCAGGTTCGATCCACGTGATAGATTCCCACGATAGGCGGGTCGACGGAGGTGCATTGCGTTTCTCGATCGCCGGATCGAGGAATCCGTGCCAGGGGAACGGTCCCGCGCGGAAAGCTCCCTGCTATCGGCGATCGTTTCTCGCGGGCGGATTTACGCGCCCGCACGCACGAATCGTTCGTGTCGCTACAAATCGCGTATCTTCCCCGCCGATCTGCTCCAACGCTATCCAGCTGCGTTAATTTTCCATGCATCCATGCTACTTTTAACGATTTAGAAGAGAAAGCGAGCTGAATATCATTAGGGCAGCGTCCATAGATGTAGCGCGAACCTGTCTCGCGTGCAGAATAATGCTTCTCCTTGTCCACTGCCTCGCTCAAGCGGCGAGAAAAACAGAAAAGGCTGGATCATTATACGAACCCCACGTTTGTGCATCGCAGTCAGTTAATTATATTCGCTAAAAAGAAGGGAGCGGCGAAAGGGATGAGAGAGATCTTTCCGGCCGATGAACGAGAACAGATTTCATACATGTTGCGAATATTATTTCATCCTTTTAAACGAGGGAGTTCCGACGGAAAATCGTGTCGAACAACGCTTCGATGTCCTTTCCGCGATTCGATTTTCATGCGCTTCAACAATGAACTTAAAATATTGAACTTATTTAAGGGGATCGTTCGGTGACATTTAACGCCCGCATTCTCTCCGCCACTCTGTAAGTTCAGGATCGAACGTGGAATCTGTGCGAAAGCGCTATACACACGGGTATCTTATAGTAAATATAATAACAGTTATTCTTGTTACCGCTAATCTCGCTTACCCGCCCCCGCGATCCCAGAGTCACGCCATCGACCCGGTG
>NW_011967239.1:1672149-1682448 GCF_000949405.1 Vollenhovia emeryi | reverse complement strand
TTAGCATCCGCGAATCGGACACCGTTAATTATTTCCATTATCCCGTGCCATTCATAATTCAACGGTGCATAATTCAGCGGCGCGAGGCCGCACGCGCTAACGTGTTCGGTTATGGTTAACGGAAGGAAATCCCCGTGGTCGGTTTTTGCAAATGCCTTTGTACGCGCGCCAGAGATAATCTCTTTCGTCTAATATACGCGATGTTAAATAGTATATAGTAGTGCAATCGTTAATGGCGAGTTGCCGCGCTTTTTGCCGCTCGCCCCACGGGGGCGCAACGTCGTTTCTCTTCTCGTTAATATCCGCGAGTCGAATCCTGCGCGTTATTCACAAATTCAACGGTGTTTGCCGCGTGTACAAACGCAAACGCGAGCGGAACGGTTATACGAATGAAAGAAGGGAACGGCGAGATCGCCGTGGCGAATTCTTCGATTTCGTGGTAGGAAGAGATTAAGCCCTCGCGGAAACGATGAGCTTCCTTGAGCGTGTCCGACTAATTTTCTGAACGGCAGGCCTGGATAACGATAAGAAGCTCGTTAAATTTCCTTTAATTGCATTCCAAGTTCGTTCGTTGACTCGCGCACTTTTTAATCGTTCTCGCGCGCATTTTATGCTAGTAGTCTGTATGTATTTTTCTCTCGATTACCAGGCACTGAATGAAGAATAATATCGTTAATTTCAATATAGAGACGAGAATAGCTCTCAAGTTAAAAGCGATTGCAAAACAAATTGCTCGATCGAGCTTTAAATACGTAGAAATTGATTATAAACTCTTCGCTCGGGGAATTGTTTATGCGTAATAGATAGACATTTTTATCGAACGATGATGGATAACGCGATTTTATTTCCGTATTGGGCGCGGCATAATTTCAGGAAAGTGGATTTCACGAATAGTAGCTCGATGCTCGAATGGAAACTGATACACATAGGCTTGGTCGACGGATTTCTTAGCGGCGTGATAAACGATCGTGGAATGTGTGCGCGGTAATTCCTTTCTGGCGAGATGCTGGTCGAAGATAAATCGCCGGTCATAACTCTAATTGTAGCGAGATAATTCCAAAGGATACACATTTGTCAATATGTAACGCGCTCATACGCGCCGCAGTTATATCACGTGGCTAATTGTACAAAGTTAAAGAAATCATATTTCGTGTGCAAATCGAAAGGCCTTTTCATACCTTTCCGGCCAGGAATTATTCGAGAGAATTTTAACAAGCAGCCTTCCCGATGTTCTTCCTTTTGACAAGGAATACGCTCAATTGCATTGGAAATAAAGTTTCGCCGAAGCGACAAAAGAATAGCAACGTATTCCTCTCGAAAAGGAAGTTTACAAACGCTCGGCGCACGTCGTGGCAAAGGAATCTTCTCCGTTTGCGAAACCGCCGGGTCTTTCATTCAAAAACCACCCACGTATCTCCCGTCTCGCCTCGAGGTTTTCTTCTTTCGCTGGACCCTTGCGCAATCGTCATAGCGAATCAAACGTCGACAAATGAGGAAATCGTTTTGTACACGGATTGTTCGCCACGGTCGTTCCCCCCGTCGACTTTCGTCAAGCTGCGCGAGATCGTTCGTTTCGAGACCCATTGTCCATCGGTATTGAAATAAAAAGTCCTGTGAGCGGCGATAACCGCACGCGGAGCCTTACACTGTTCGATTCAGCTTTTATTTCAAGTTTTGCTACGCTAAAATATACATACCAAAAAATTCATAGCAAACAGCAGATTCATAATTTATCAGGTATATTTTAAATATAAAATTGTATCCCAAGAAATTTGATCTCCAGCACTGGTATCAACGTGTCTTCTAAAAAATTGCTGGCATTCGCTCGTCTTGAAGTACATCGCGTACAATCGAAATGTAGTCTGCCGGTAGACGCCTCCGGATTCGCGTATCGTATCAGAAACGTAAATGGAGAAGAACGGAATAGACGACCTCGCCCACGTCTCATTACGCGATTACATAAACACGACAGACGTAAGCCTGCACGGTGCGGCTGAAATGAACAAGTTATCCGGCCAACGCGCTGACGTGCGGAGGCCAATGATGTTAAATGCGGAGGCCCACTTAACGTCACTTTAGTTGGGTGTGACTGCCTTCGCGGTACTTCTGGCCTCTATACCTCGCCGCGAATTGCGAAAATTGACCGTTGCGTGCACGAGCGAGATCAATTAGCGGAGAGAGGATGTTCCAAAACAGCGTTCTCGATTTTTCGAGACTTCTCTAGAGAGGAGACGTCGCCGAACTTGCATCGCGACGATACAATTCTTCGCGATTATGGGCATTGAAAAATCTCCAGTGAGAGATAAGACGTTACCGATTGCGCAACGTAAAAGTGAAGCTCTGACGTAAAGATGTCATTCGGACACGTAGAGGATAATACCGCGTCGCACCGCCGCGTTCAGCGTGGTTGCACTTGCGTTTCGTGGGAAGAGATGCATACAATAGTGAGAAAAGATGCAAGTCGAAACGCAATTTGCCACGGAAAGGCGCGATGCGTCACGTCGCTCCTTCTACTCCTCTCGGTCATTATTAGCGCGAACACGTGCTCCGGGCGATTGATAATATCGCGTGAGACAATAGGAACGCGAAATGGTTTCGCTAGTCAAAGGGGAGATTTTCGTCAAATAAATCGTCCTAATCGTGGCCTCCAATCGTTGCACGAGCACTGTAGAAAAATTCGAGAGTTTTTGATAAAAGATCAATGAATGTCCAGAACTTTGTCAATATCTTTCAAGCTACATAGAGAACCGTGAAAAGGAAATTTCACTTTGACGTCGAATAATATTTGTTCCTTTCTTACTTTCCCTGAGGTAATTCTTCGTACCGAGCTTGATACAGATTGCGTGACTTAACAGCAAACCGATAACGATTACGAACCGTTATTCGTGAAATATTTGCATAAACCAGACAATCCCGACCTATCCGCGATATTAATTATTACGCTACGTACGCCATTGAGTTCCCTTTCGGCTTGTTTGTCCAGTTCGCGGGTGGTCTGTTGCGGCAGACCGTACGTTAAATTCGCACGACTAATTATACCTGAAGTTCGAGTTTTCGGAAATAAAACGCACGCAAGCTGCATACGCGAAAGACGCGTGCTCAGAAAGTGTGACGACTATTTGCACGATCGTTTTAATGGAGACCACTTTAATAGAGATCGCGCCAACTGACCCGTGAATCATCTTTATGATTAATGTCCGTTAGAAATTGGATCATCTCGCAAATTTTTCTCTTATCACGCAATTAATTTTATTAACGGATAAGTAGATACGATCATGTAGAAAGGACTCATCTTTCAAATATTGAGTTTCGAGGCTGCACTTATCCTAAGAGGGATAAGAAACAAAACTTTGTCACAGTTTTAGATACACAAAAAAGTAATTAGACAATGTACGCCTAATGTAATCTCGAAAAGACTAATGTTATGTGTTAGAGAATTTGATCTCAAATCGTTATAGCGTTTCCAATTCAAGTGAAATAGTAACAGGACACGCGTGAAATGTGACTCCATGCCTAATATTATGCACCGACATGTCTCGGTATCAGATGAGCGGATGAAACGACATTGAGACTAGACGCCCGAACGTGTCCGCAAGGCAACGTTCGGACTTACATAAGCTTGGAAACCGTGTCTTGTGTTCACCGCGGAACTGGGCGAACTGCTCACATTGTTGAAGCTTCGTCCGTTCGTCTGGTTTACTTTTGTTAGGAGGGTCGGTGCTCCGCAAGGTTAAGGTAAAGGCCTTTCCTGAACCTGTCGCTTCTGCCGGTCGATCTAGGTCGTCAAGTCGAATGGACGAATCGTGACTTCATCGCGCAGAAAAAAAGAATATTCTTCTTTTGAAAATATGTTCAGTTTCAACGTGAAAATCTTGAAATGAGATTATATTGCGTTAAAGCAAGAAAAACTTACTTGAATGAAGCAATTTTATATGACTCAGTCAAGAAAAATATACGCCTATTATTTAAGAATAATCTTCTTGAGTGGAAAGGAAACTTCTCACGCACTTTTTCTTCTGTGCGTGATTTCTACAAAAATGTAAGGTAATATAAAAATATTGAAAGAGCGAGAATCTGTTATAGGGAAACTAAAGTCCCGCGCTCAGAAAGATTTTCTGTCTAATGCTCTCGCATGAAGCTGTTTAAATGTTATTTCGGAAGATATATACAAGATAGCTGGAGGCGCGAGCATCTCGACGGCAATCCTGTTTCGATATAATCTATGCGACATTAATCTTGCACCGTTATTACTTTGCGCGCATCGGCCTTTATTGTCTCCGAAACTGTATGCTCAATCTTCGCATTTCCGCGATCGGTCGCCTCGTATATTTTATCACACCGTCACTCGGCCCAACTGAACTTGCACTCCTACCTAAAGCTCGCTCGTTACTCGATCCCGTGAAGATTAAGATGAGGAGATTCACGATACAAAGTGCACATTCGCGCAGTTTCATGTGCTTTACGGTTATTTCCATTATGTGCGATAATGGAGAAAAGAGGTGACATTGAAATATTCCCGTCGCTGTGGTGAATCGCAGCTTCTAATGAGCGATACTTCGCGTTTAAGCAACACCTAAGTTGCATTCATCAGAACAACAGCCAGGGAGAGAAACCGCTAAGTTGCGCATACCACTTGGGCTGTGTTTTATTTCGCAAAACGGAGTAATAACGTAGAAGTTATTCGACGATCTCGAGTACCGTAAAACATAAATATATCGCGTTCAAAGGCCTGATAAAATTAATATGATACCGTAGAACTCTGCGGAATTTCGCTATTACGTTTCCGAGTTACCGATTCGTTACGCTTAAATATCTCCGATTACCGTGCATGCTTACGGATTAATTACGACAGAAAGCGTTCGCTCGTACCTTGAATAACGTGAAATTTAATCTGGCGCACGCGCCGTCATTATACAGACTCGCCTGTGAAATATTAATAAGGTATTATACTGTGTCAATCTTAATGGGTACATTTTGTGCGCTGTGATTATCGATTTTACACGCTTAACGGATGTCTGTCACTGCTAATATCTGCGAGTACACGATTTAAAAAAGACCTGCTCGATGAAAGTGAGGTTTCTCTTTGCTGATAATTTCATTCTGATTCTTTCTTCTGAGCTGATTTTTTTGTATCAATTCAAAACTGACATTCTCTCTCTCTCTCTCTCTCTCTCTCTCTCTCTCTCTCTCTCTCTCCCCCCCCTCCCCCCTCCCTCTTCCTCCCCCTCTTTCCTCGTGAACGTATTGTGTCATGTAATTATCCATTCTCCACACTCTCCACCACGCCTATCGTGATTCGAGAAAAAAAAAACTCGAGACGCACACAGTTGGCGTATTTCTCTCGACAAGTTCACCGGACGTGTTGCGCCTAATTATCCATTTTCCACGCCGAGGGTACGTCTATTTCCGCCGCTGCGTTTCGCGCAAGGATGCGAAAATTCTTGCCGAGGTCACCTGCCCCGTATTAATTTTAGCGAACAGCCCCAGCGCAATTATCGATTTTCCTCGCTCGATCCACCGGTTACCGAGGGACATACGTTCAATCGTATGCCCGGCCCCGTGTTCGCAGGTGTTGGTTTGTTTGCAGGATCGATGGAGCTCTTGGTCGTACGTTAACCCTACGGGGACGTGGAAACGACTCATTTACAAACTCGAGGGGAATCCCGACACCGACGGTGACGATTATCGTAGTCGGTCTTGGTCGCAGTTTTTACGAGCGGGGAGTTGGAAACAATTCACCGCCACCACGCTCTACGACATACCGTAACTTTCTTGTACAAACGAGTCCATTAGGGAATATATCTGTCTGCCGTTATGTTGATGCGCCTCGATGCCGTTCTCTCTCGCTGCATGCTGCAATTTTCGTTACTATTTATGCCTCGCGTGCGTCCCTCGGTTCTAATTGACAATTGTTGCGTGTCGCACGTTTTTAATACCACCTTTAATATCGGCTTGTAAATATGTTACACTCGCAAGTTATAATGAGTTTTAGATTGTTGTTCGGTATGAAACTTATTACGTGTATTGAAGCATTTGAATTACAAATCTGCTGTCCGCTCGATCCACATTTCTCGATCAATTTGAAGCCTAGTTTGTTTTATTGAAAATTTGATAGGTTATCCTTTACTCTTTGAGCTTAAGTCTGACTTCAGTTTCATAAATTCTTGAAATTTTCTACAAAGGCGGGACGAAAATTTAATCTCGACGTCGTCCGTCCTTTGGTATTTAAAACGATCGGCGAATTAATATCGAGACGCGTGGAATTCGCAGTTCGACGGCTAAATGGAACCTCCTGCCTTGCGTGACCTTTTCGAAACGCATATCCGTGACTGTAACGTATGGTTATCGCCTCTCGGCTAATATTAAAAGATTGTGAGATGCAGCTTCGCAGGTCAATACATCGTATGGTGCGAAAGCATGCTGCTTTTTACACAATTCGTCGAGGCCGTCAATATACTCTTTCGAGGATAAATTTATCTATTGTTTTTTTTTACATCTCTCTCTCCCCCTCTCTCTCTCTCTCTCTCTCTCTCTCTCTCTCTCTCTCTTCTACAGATAATCGATAATGTAAGTAATATTTTAAACTTAAGCTTGTCTCGTATTAGTTTTCTCTATCGATTTTGGCAAATGTGAAATAGGAACGTGCGCCTACTCTTTGACATTTTGTACAAGTTGTGTGAATTGTATATATGTATATACATTTGTTCTAACAACTTTCACGGTCTCAATCTGACTTCTGATATCATTGAACTCCGTCCATCTCGTGCATACAAACCCGTTTACCATTATCGATCGACACTAAACTCGTAATTGTACTCGACTAATTACAGTATTACAGTCGTAATATCGTGCAGCAAAGTGCGCTTGATTCTCTTGCTCCTCCTTTCGCGATCCGTGCCGGTTTCTCGCCTTTCCTGACGCTCGCCAACGTATTTCCGTTTCCGTTACTCGCCTTGAACTTGCCCTTCTTACGATGGAACCTTGAAGTGTCTGGTTCAGCATCGCTCTTGAATAAAATCAACTTTTAACTAAATGCTCATCTCTCTTAAATCATCTTATATCATACCAGAAAAGTATTTGGATAATTATATGTTTTCTGAGATAAAATTTTCATAATACCAAAAGTTTACGTTAAAAATATATATTTACAAATATTTTACATATTATTTACGCAGAGAAAGAAATGGAATACGAAAATCTTATTTTTATTAATTCAATTGTGATTTATTAATATTAATTTGTGTCAATATCATGAATCATTGCAGTAAATATCGATATTGCCACACAAAATTATATTTGCGTTTAATATTTTTATATAGAAATATTGTATCTGTGAACCAAATGTTGGAAACATATTTGTACCTTTTATAATAATGCTGCATTGTCCAGAGGAAGGTATTATAAGAGCAGCATCGAACGGAATGCAGCTACGACGAGCTGCTGAGCGTTCTGGAAAGCCCAAGCAAAAATAGCTAGTCTGACGCGCGCGACGCGTTATGCTTTTCCGCGATGCTCGTTCTCAATATCCGTTTCGAGTCGGTACAGCAAGCCAGTACGAACCACGTATATAATGCACGCCAGACCCCACCGTCTACCTATTTCCAGACACACGTGCGCGAAATACAACTGTTCTTTCGCGCAGGTAAAGTACCAAAAGATTCGAAAAGCCTTAGCTTCTCAACGGAGAGATGGCTCCTTAATAACTCGCGTTTAATCAATCTTTTAGATATTTATTAGCTAATTAAAGTGAAAAGGAGCCGTTGCAGTGTGAGGGTTTCATGAGAGAAATTCGAGAGACGTTCAAAGTCGCAATTTTGCCACTCATGCGTTTCAATTTCAATTCATAAATCTAAATAAAATCTCATCTAAATTCATTCAATCTACATCCTCGACTTAGTTTTAATGTATGTTATATCAGTCGCTTATAATTTAATGCATTCGCAAGACATTTAGAGACCGATAAAATCGACTTCGTAATATGCGCGAGTGTCAATTTGTCGAGGTCCGCGATCCACGCGTTAACGTCGCAATCATTAACCGACTTGGCATCATTAACCGTGGAAGAGAGAAATCCGTGTTCTCTGTCACCGCGCGAGTACTAGCTGCGTTCGACATATCAAGATGCAAAAGTCCTTTTCCGGAGTGATTTGTTCTGCATCTTAACCGCGATAGGAGCCTCCGCGAGCTCCTTTCCGGGCCTCGTGTTCACTCCGTCGTCCACGTGGATCCGAGACGAGTTGCGATAAATCATAGCCAATGATCGTAATCGAGATACGACCTTATCGCGAGAGTGCGCGCCGCGATCGGGAAAACTCAGTGTAGCGAGACCGGTAGCGGGTTCGCGAGCATGATGACGATTTACGGGCGACAACGATCTCGTAACTAAACGGCTTCTCGCCAGCCGCTTGCTCGGAAGATTAAATCTGTCCGAACCGGCGAGCTCTTATTGTCTATGACACTTTTCGATTTATCGATGACGGGCGAGGTATAATGATAGTTGATTTACACTTATGTTCGGTATTAGATATAAGATGATTTTTAACAAGATCGAAGAGAAATATATGGCGATAATATTTCCAGAATATCTCTCCGTCTATCTACGTACATATTTAGAATGCTATGCGATTTTTTTTTAATCCTACTATTTGCAGTTTCATGTCCTTTAAGAATGACAACAGCTGTAAGATCTCCGCGGAAAGTGTTGCAATTAACAAAGTTTCAAGTATTTCAGATTTATAAATACGCTCGATACGCATCGATTGCTTCACGCGCAAAAATATTCCGACTCTCGTGTTCGTTACGTTCGCACGTTGCATTCTGATGTCCTGTAAGCTGTTGAACTTTACGCCTGATATACCTCCCGCGAGTTAACGCAGCGATGTAACAGCATAATCAATTGTTCGGCCGACGAAATGCGTATCGAAACGCGGTCGCGTTGGTCTTTATTCTGGAGGAAACCGGTCCTAGAAACGGAGTCCTAGAAAGAAACTACGAGTGCAATTTCACGCATGCTCTCGCCAGGCAAGGGTTAACAGCGGTTAACGGACGAACCTTTTCATTATGGAAATAGCGACGCGTTCTCATGTTTCTTCGTCGCTCGAGTGTACTCGACAAAGGCTACCGGTTCCATCACACGTGGCAGAGGTTCCCAAACGTTAGATCAGTCGACCCAAGAATACTTTGCCGAAGACCTTGTTGCAAACAATAAAAATTCCCAACGTATAGAATATTCCAAGTTGACAACACATTTATTGGACGAATATTATAGAAGCGTCAAGTGATCACATTCCTTGCATTTACATTATTTATCATTTGAATTGATCACGCAATGCAGATTTTCGATTTTACATCTATATCGAAGAGCTTTCTAAGAATGACATTTTTTAATATAAAAATTTTTCTTTTTCGCACGTGACACACTGTATATTAATAAGTAATATTATTTCTTGATAATGTTTTAATGCAGTACCGCACACACGATTTTCTTTCAAAGGACTCGGCTCTTTTAACACCGCATGTCTCCTAATCTGGAAATATATCCTGCCTGATTTGGGAACCTCTGGTTTGTGACACGTGTCCCGTGTAGCCAGCAGTACTGGCGTCCCTAATTCGCGCGACGTTAATTTGCGACCGCGGCGTGTTTCCGCGTTTGATATCCGGTTAATCCGCACGCGATCTCGCACGGATAAGCGGACTTAGCGGACCACGCGGGAGTCAGGAGTATCCGATCGCGAGATCCCGCAAGGCGAAACTGTACGGCGCGTCCTGGAGTATAATATATTTACCAAGATATGGCGATTCCCTCCTTTGTGGAGCGGCAACGTGATTGCGTCTCCCAATATCAATCCCGAATTTCGTGGAAGCTCTTATCTAAAGGCTAATTGGAGAGCTTGACGCACGAATCCCCCGCCTCGTCCAAGAAATACACGGCTTTATTTCGCGAATATTTACGAATCGATTAGTCCCTCGCGAGAATACGTCGAATATATTTTTTCGAGTTTGGCCACTTAAGGGGAGCTCTCGTTCGCCAAAGAGAGAAAGAGAGATTGGGTCTTATTTAAGCAAGTTTATCCGCGATCTCTCGCACATTGCGTTGCCCGAGCGTGCGCGGGGACACGCGCTCGAGGATTTCGGAATGAGGATAATTACATCGCGCTCCTGGGGATGCAATAAATTCGCCGGGGCCCCATGCTCGCGTATGCCCGTGGAATTTTGTTGGGAGAGACGTCTTGTCCTCCACTTTCTTTATTTTCGCCGTTCAAACTCCCCCCCCCTCTCTCTCTCTCTCTCTCTCTCTCT
>NW_011967239.1:1540642-1671395 GCF_000949405.1 Vollenhovia emeryi | reverse complement strand
CTTTTCATTCTTCTCCTCCTCCTCTTCGTGGTCCGCCGCAAACCCGTAATTTGCCCGTTTAATCCTGCCGCGATTCCAACGAGCCCAACCAGCTTCTTCGTGCTCCGCTAGCGCCTGTCTGGTTTCGTGTCAAACATCGGATTCACCCTTCGGGAATGCCAGCGGATTTCCTGGAACCTTAGCGATTCAGCCTCGGCGAAATAAAGGGATGAACATTTCGAGACGATCTCCGGAACGAAGACCGCGTTTTCGTGCCGCCAATGTAGAGTCAGAAAGCTCCGATCTTATACGCTATTTTATCATACAAAAATTAGACGAAATTTATGAACTACATTGCAGCAATGCGTTATTTTAGCATGTGCGACGTACGCTTCGTCCATTTCTTTTCTACTTCAAGTAGAAACGTAAAATGACTGTTCGCGACGCGTCATTTGATTATTCAGTAATCAGTGCAAATCGATGTAAACTTATCGATACTATTATACCTTTTTTAGGCGACGTTTCGATACCGAATCGTATCGCTTGGATACGTTTTATAATTTAGTGAAACTGGTAGCATACATAAATTGCGAACCGCGAAGACACGTATCAAGTCGTTACAGTCCGCAGCATTCGATAGAGGGAATGTTGATTTTGCTCAATGCTGGTTGTCTCGGGAGTTTACGTGTTCAATTCCTCGCTGTAATCCGCGCGGCCTCGCTCCAACGGTTCCGCAGATTGAAAAACTTTTCGTTGATTGGATTTCGTCGGAAGTTGTCGGCGAGATTAGGCCAAGAGAAAGAGAGACTTTAAGGTCGAGCGTGTAACGCTTCGTTTACGTTATCTATCGCCCGCGGCCGTGGGATGGGAATCTCAGAGAAATGCACATAAATCGACGGCTTCGCCCGTACGCCATCCGCGCGAAGGAGCATCCGTCTGCGAGGCGCGCCGGGTCGGATCCTCGATTAATCGAGGCCTCGTCCGATCTCGGCAGTCCCACGGGATGGCTTCGAGACCGCCGCGTTCGCGTTCGAGATTACAATACGAGCCATCCGGAAGGTCAGATCGAGCTTAACTGCACTCTTCGGATCTTCATCCGAGATCTTAACCAATACAGTTTATGTACCTTCGAATGCATCGCCCTAGCGAGCCTCCTTTAAATTGAAGACAATTATCCCGTTAGAGCTCGTTACAGCCAATTAAGTAAAATTATTCTCCATTCTCGGTTTTTCGACCTTACTAATCCGACATTCTGCAGCGAATGATGTTCCATCTTCGCGTGGAATTTAATTATTTGCCACCGAGTTAATTGATTCGGTTCAAAATTTCAGGTCCTACGCGCATACACTGCCATTTTGCATTCAATTGCGCGAAACGTGACACCCTCGGCAGTCGGTAATCGTGCGAATCCGAGGAAAATCGATGCCCTTTCTGCGTCGGGTCGCGCCGACGTCATCGCGACGGCATCGCCGTCGCATTCGACGTAGCGTCTCAAGGTCTTCGCGGGGCCCACAGTGTTCCCCGGCAACACCATCTCCTGGTCTAGCCTGCGAACTGCAAACGGTGCGACTGTGGAAACGGGGGAAAACCATTCGGCGCGTCGCGTCTATCGACCACCGTCGGCGCCGCGCAGCGTCGCGACGCTAGCCAGCCGGGGGTTCACTGCGCTCCACCTTTCGGGGCGAGCCCAGGCCGAGCCGAGCCGAGCCGAGCGTCTCGAGCCAAAGCAGAGAGGAGAGAGTCCGCGTGTCCGGGAGAAAAAACTCGCAGACATTTTCCTCTTCGATTAGCGTGTCCTCGTTATCGATATTATCCCCGCGTTGCTTCGGTAATATGTGGTGTTGTAAACGACTAGACGCTTCCGATTGGCCAGTCACGACCGTCGTTCGAGGTAACATTTCCTGTCTGCACGTCGCTGCTGCTGTTGCTGCTGCCTCTCTTACGTTCGAGACGCCAGTCGGTTGTTGTTCTCGAGACTTCTTGTCTTTCTCTTCTCTTTCTCTCTCTCTCTCTCTCTCTGTCTTTCTCTTTCTTCTCTCTTCCTCACGGACGCTTCTTCAGCTTCCTTCAGCCGTTCCGCTCCTCCACCGCTTCTTTGCCGCACCGAGAAAGATCAGACGAAGAGAGAGATAGAGAGAGATAGAGAATTCGCATACCTGCGCGAGAAGAGACGGGAGGAGATGAAGGTCGAACGGTGTCCACACGAAACGGGTCGCCAGGCCGTAGACCTTCGCGAGTTGCTCGAATTTTGGCGAGACGTCGGACCGCTTGTGTTGGGCCAAGATTTCTTCCAAAATACCTCCTTCCTTTGTAGTCGAGACGGTCGATTTTACCAACCGCCCCGTGGGTTTGCGTTAGCGATCGTTAGGTCATTGACCCATAAATCTAATTGGTCGAATAACGCGGCGCGGAAAATAATATTATTTTTCAACGAGCTCGTGAACAATCGTGATTCCGCCCCTAACGTTGCTCACCGTGTATGTTAAACCAGGATAAAATAATACACCTGGGCATTCGGGTGACGTTTCTGAACGCAGCCTAAGGACGCTAGCAAAATCGCTTATCAATTTTTGTGTCGACAGATAAATCCACCTATCCGTTCGACGAACCAGGTGACGGTCTTGTCATCGGACTCTCACACTTTTCACGCTGCTTCGTTATAAGGATGGATTGAAAGCTTTTCAATCGATGCTTTTAGCTTTCTCGTCGAACACTCGTCAAACACTTGGTTCGATATCGGCCTGCTGTTTTCCCTGTGTCAAGGTCGAGTACTGCAAAATGGATTCGTCCCATTTAGCTGGTCGAGTAGGCGACGAGGGATTATCAGAGACATTCACACTGTGACACTATATTATTTCTCATCTTTTAAGCAAGATTTAACTCTATTGTGTGCTTGAATTCACCTACACGCTTCTAGCTTTTCTGTATTTTATCGCACCTACTTTGTGAATTAAAATCTTAGCCCGCGCTGCGGGGTTTACATGGGCGATTACATTGCCCGTAGAATTTTGGTGTCATTTATTAACGAATAATTCTCTGATGAATGCAACGACGAGGACGTGTTATTGATTACCTCTTATCACCTCAAGGCTTCTCCATCGCCATAACGACCGCGCTAAATTTAGCATCGGCAATTTCGCCGCGTAATCGTTTATGAAAACAAGTCACCCGTAACCGGCTCGTGACATAATACGATTTTGTTCGATCTACCGGAAGCCCCATATCGGCGATCGTTTCCTTAATCGCATTGAACGTTCGGATAGTTTATTCGATTTGATTCCACTTGTGGGTGACGCAACAAGCGCAGCCTTCCTCGTGAACATTGATTTTCCTCTTTACGCTTGGAGCGCAGCGTTCGGCGGTCTGTCCGTGCTGTGGTTATCCTTGCTGATGCGGATGACGCGTGCGTGCGTTGACGCAGCGGTCTCTTCTGGAAATAGTAGCCTAACAAGCTGCAATTGCCGATTAGCTTTGGATTGAAGCTGTGACGATTAAGGTTGATTAGGGCGATTAAAAATTGGATTGGTAAACTATTTAGAAGCACCTGGGTCTCTGCTGATCGTGATAATCCCTATCGGCTTATAGAGATCATGGATAACTTAATTTAAATCGTTTGATTCTAGACAGCACAAGTGGATTTATTGCGCGAACCGATTATCTTATGGATTTTCTACCTACGAATTTTTTGTCTAATTTAGAGAATTTGAAATGTCTTGTCTAAAATGATGTTAAATTAATCACGAATCTCTTGATTGGAAATATTTTTGTTTTATAGTCAAAACCGAATTATTTCCTTGTACAATCCTTACAAGTAATTGCCAGTGAGATTAATCAAGAACAATGATTTTATTATCTTGCTTTTCCGCTAACGTTCGAGAGCAAGTATTTAGAAAAGGATTTGCGACATATAACCGCGTCGGTAATTGCAATTGTGTTAACACCGGACGTCGTAAAAGTGGCGTTAATTTTCAGTCACCGGATTTGGACTGGCGGCACATCTGGGACGTGTACCTTTGCGTGGAAACAAGAAGTTTCGTGCCCCGTGAATCTTGCGCGACGCTTATATTAAGCCTTCCCGTAAAAGCTGAATCATTCGAACGCGCCGCGCATGTTTACTCCATTGCACATATAGTTCATGTGTAACACAATACGTTGCCATGTATAAAAGGAGTTATTTTTCTTTGTATCTTATTTCGCTAGAGCGCAAAAACACAGTACTACATATTTCAATTTTCACTTACTCGTCATGTTACACGCATAATTGGCGCTGCTGATATAAATTCTCTCATTGATCCGCATGAAAGGAAGACCAGCGGCAAAAATAACAGCTTCCGTTATGCGCCGGCAAAAGTATTTGGCACATCCGCCGTCTAAAGGCGTCGACCGTTCACGAGTTATTTCTGTCCGCGTCGACAGGGCTTTTATAGTCGAAAAAATTGCTTTGTTACAATGGAATAGATTATAACATAATTCGATAGTAAAAAAATACTAATATTTGAAGATATTTTGATTATAAATAATACGCGGAGAGAATTTCCTTGTAAAATTTACCCTGAAAATATTGTAATCATGGGACAACACGGCATTTCAAAGAATTTTATGAGAGTTTTTTTAAATTTTACCACACTTTCTACTAGTAATTATACTTAGTATACATTTTACTAGCAGAATGTATGGCATTCTTTCAAAAAACTCTTATAAAGTTCTTCGAAATACCATTTTGTCCCACGATCGCACGATTTTCAGGGTAAATTTTAAGAGGAAATGCTCTCCCCGTGTATGATATAAAGAAGTAACATATCTACAGATTTTTACTTTTGTCATAAATGTCGTTTTCGTTTTCGATCTTAAAATATTCTCGCGAAAGTCCCATCCTTACCAGAGAGAAAATCGCTTGTATCGTCGTTTCATGTCGTCCCTGATTATCTCGTCGATTATGTTTTCCATTAAAGGTTAAACGCCAGTCTCGCGTTATCCGATCGAAGCCGCGTTGTCGGAGCTCTGTGAGATTTCATTGAAGAATAGCGACTCGCGAAACACCACTGCCGAACTATGTCGCCGTGCTCACGTGATCCATGGCGAAATCTCCATCGCGTACCAGATATCTATCATTGCCTACGTGTGCCAGTAATGGCAACCTCTTCGAGAGAACCGACTCTGCAAGGCCCTTATGCAAATTCATGCGCGCGCCCACGTCCGCTATCGCGTCCGTCATATGCGTTACGTATCGTGCGGTTAAAGTAAAAGACGAGAACCGCCATAAATAGCGATACGGAAATTAATCCGCAGCGCGGATGTTATATTTCAGATTTTAACGACGTTTTCACGCTATCTATTTCTGTATTTATCTCTTCGTAATTATTGGTATTATTATATACTTTGTGGCAATGTATCCTTTTTTTGAGTTTTTAATGTGTAGAAGTTTTACACGGCGGAAGCCGTTCTGTCTCATCGTACGAGCGACGATGGCGCGAAGGAGCAGTTTCCGACGCGAGAGACGCGATTATAAGAAACTATGAAAGCTTATAATTAGTTCTAATTATTATTAACCTGACATCATTACTAGCAAGTGCGACTTTCATCGTCACTTTTCGAAACTTTCAGAAGTTAAGTATCTCGTTTGATTGCATCGCAGTGAAAACCGCCTCCGCGACAGAGACGGAAACCTGCCATTCCGGATAATTCCATTTATTCATTATACATTCCTCGATTAAACGCGGTCATTAAGCATCGCAACGACTGTCTAGATTTTCTCCGCTCCTCTCTCCGTCAACGCAGCGCGCAAATTGATTCGACGCTTCGAGCGTTCCGAAACGAATTTTGCCATTACGTTTCCTGTCGACAGTCCCGTCCACCTGTCGCAAAACGAAGCCGAAAGAGTCGTCTTGTACGCTTCTCGCCCGACGTCGAAACATAACAGATCCTGGTCATTGAGTGCATATAAAAGCTGACAATTCATACTGACCCTCCTTTACAAACCTAGCCAAGGACTGAGATACTCGCTCAATTACTTATATCTCTGTGTCGAAGAACTCTCTGACTCTTAATTCATCTTTCATGGTTTGCCACGTGAGAACTCTCTAACAATCGATCAGTGGATTATCACTGAAAACAGCGGATAATCACTGATTTACAGTTACCACTGAAAGTCACAGTGGTGTACTTATAACTGTGAATCAGTGACTAGTCACTGTTTTCAGTGATAATCCATCGATTGACTTTTAGAGAGAAGTGATTCGACAAATTATTCAACGTGGACGTGGGTCGGTTTGACGAACCGCTGGAGTTTTTTTCTTAATTGTCTCTAGCGATATCTTTCGAAAAATTTCGAAGTACGCTTTGCAGCTTCCAGTTTAGATCGTTTTAACGTTGGCTGTGGAGAAATTAAGCCCAAGTTCGCCACAGAATGAACGAGTAACGCGATAGTGGGACACTTCGGTGTAACCCTGATCTGATACAAGAGCCTTGAGCGGTATACGTATCGCGAGTAATAACTGCATAAGACGGATTGCGGCAGCCCTCGTGAACCGCCGACTCGGATCGAGGAACCGTCGATTATCGTGGCACGGTTGCCCCGGGCATGGCGCATGTTCGATCGAGGGATCGATGGCAGTCAGAAGTCGTCGTTACTATCGGTTAATGCGATCGAATTCGAGATGATGATCGCTAATCAGCGTATTGCGAATCGGTTTCTCTCCGACGGAAAACACAGCCTGTCCCGTGGTAGCGAGTTCCGTAATCCCGGCGCGACGGCCGGCGGATTCGTGAGAATAGTAATTACAGTGCTTAACGAACAACCGCGGGCAGCTGCCACTTATCGACACCAGGTACCAATGAACGCTCGTTTATCAGTCTCTTTCTCTTTCGATCGCGCATCGGATTGTCTCGGAATGAAACGTTTACGCGCAGAAGCATCTTTGAATGCGATACGGAAAGAACGCATACATATGTATAGGACATTCGAGAAAGATTACGTAAAATGTTCATAGCTTTATTAACTCGATGGAATCTACTTTGGTCTAATATATTGTAGAAGGAGATGGGACTTTGCCATGCGGGAAGAATTTTAATACAGCTTCGGCGAGTCAGTCTTACTTTGTTCCTCGTCACATGAAAGAATTTCGTTTCTTACGTAATCGGGCGAATTAGATTTCCTGATAGAAGCTGTGCAAATCTGTGACCGCGAGAGCGTCAGCAGAACAAGAGTACTGACGCATCCGCGAGGAAAGTTTTGACGGGAAACGATCGGACGTGGAGATGAGAAATATTGATAGCACGTTGTACCGATGGTGCCTCGCGACACACGATCATCGATCACAATCGCTGCCAGATCGAATCAATAAATAAAGCATTGCATCCCGCGCGTAATGACGAGATTCATTTCTGTCTCGTCTAACGGGGTCGTTTCATCCCGATATGAAGCACCACGCTGTACGGATCAGTGATGGGAGTGTTGCGGAACCGTGTCCATAACTCATAGACGACCGTTGCAGCGATTTAAATAAATCCTTTCGTAAACGTCGCCCCCCCCCCCTCATTCACCCCCGCTCGATGCCCCAATTAACAGTTGCCTTTTTCTCGAGGGGACCGCTCGCGATTGGGTGTAAAAACGAGCGTTGCGAGACAGATTAAAGGCCACAGTCCGGATTACAAACGCATAATTGCGCCGTTAACGGACGTGTCTTGCCCGGCTCGTAATTGGAAAGGTAATGACCGATTCTCTCGGCCCTAACTCTACGATCGCTTCCTTCCTCTCGCGTAACGTCGCGCCATTTTTTTAATTCTTATTTTTGCTTCCTCATAGAGGAAGCTTTGTTTTCGTGAAAAAAATTTTATCCAGTTTTCTTTTAAAACATATTTAGAAGCATCTTATAATTTATAATAAATTTACCATAAATTTGTGTTAAGAAGTTGTAACGTCTGTTATCTCATCGTCAATAATAATTCCATAAATTTCGATGAGTTTATGAAATTGATGAACTCCCACATAAATTCTTATTTAATTTGCACATTAACTCACAAAGCTTCCTCTATGAGGAAGCCAAATTTGAATAGACAACTTGCCACAATGTTGATCCTGCCAAATTTCCAATTTGCACCTTTAAATTAAAAAAAAACTGGGCCACATGATGAGGAAGCAATGTGCAAATTTCCAATTTGTCTTTCTTTATGATCGATGCGGACGAGGCGATCGGTTTAAAATGTATAGATAAAGGTCCGAGGGATGCTGGAGTGCTGCATAATTTAAAAAGCCGCCGGGATCGTTTTCCATATAGATCGACCGCGCGCTCGTTTGCGTGCGTTGCCGACAAAGTTATCGATGGGAGAAATTGCGGACGCTCATTATTGTATCTGGCATTCTAATCTCAGTATCATTCGTTATTCGCGATAGCATTCGGAAGTGGATCTTGGATATTGATACGGTACGACGGACGATTTTATAGATGCACTTTGCGCGTACCTTTGCCGTGCAATCGCGGATTAAAAGGCACAGCCGCGAGAAACGTTCCCGAAACAATATGGGATCCCTTTCCAACGAACTCTAGAAACACTTAGTTACGTTCTGCCGTTCGTGAAATTAAGATCTGTTCTTTTGATTTACCGTACGGAATTATTGACACAATTATCACTTGAGGAGGGCCACAAACCACGGTCGAACCGTTGTGAGTTTAAACACAAAAATTTGCTAGACATGGTCAGGCAATCTTCTGAAATATGGGATAAGTTATGAGCGCCGATGAACCGATTTATCGCTCGCGAAAGGGGCGACAATTATATTATGCAAATGCCGCGGCGAGACCGAAAACGCCAAATAAGCGCGTTCGCTCGGTGCAGCCGCTCGCTCTGCATAATCGGTCTCATAATGTGGCAACGGGATTGCAGCTAATTAGCTGACAACAAGAGATTGCCGTAACGACGCGAAGTCACGCTTCTGAAAATAATTCTAGAGAATCGCTCCAGAGTATTACGTGGTGGATTCGAGGAAAACCAGACGCCGATTTCCCAATATTACCCCGGGACAATAAACAAAGTCTCGGCAGTCTCGACTTTAAGTCGACGTGAACCAGTTTTATTAATTGGTCAGCATCAATCAGCAACTTGATTACAGTTGCTCAACAAGTAGAATTTGAATCACACGTCATCTTTAATGATTACCGCGAAGAGATAAGATGCGTCGCTTGGACTGTGATTTCTCGACGCACCTACTAACATTTTCTAGATGTAAATGAGACAAGATCATCTCGTAGCCGGTTAGACTCACGTGCTCGTTTAGCAAGGCGATTTTTTATAATCATTAATTAACACGGCTGCGTTCGCATTTGCTCGTCCTCTTTCGTGTCCTATACCTTTCGCCATTCATTTGCATCCAGTGGATTCAGTGCAAATGCATTCTTCCTTCAATCCCCATAATTGCGCCTAAATCCCGAAGTCGTTAGAAATTCACTTAAAGTTGCCGATGTTAAGCAACCGCTACGAAGAATCGTAACGAAGGGAATAAGTCCCGAAGCATTTACCAACTTTCCACGGCATGCTGTAACGCAGAATATCTCGTTAAACAGCCGCGACATAATTTCTCAAGATCATTGTTTGCCTTCTTACACTGTTCGCCCGCATTTAGTCGGAATTTAAGTAATGCTAACCATCGCACGTTCGCACTTGCAAGTTTGGCAACTAATGCGACTCGATGGCTTTGCAATGGGAGCACGATTCGAAGATCAGAACTACAAGATTAATCATGATTTACACTAGCAAAAGACTACGTTGCAAATGTGTAGCTGGATTTGCACTACGAAACTTAAATTTAATTAAAATTCGACTTAGCAATCGTTGATGTATGTTGCACCGGTTAAAAAACATTTCTCTTTTGCGCGAGTTCTTCCTGTCGAATCATTCCATCTTTTATTCGAAGTAATTAAATATATTTAAAATTATCAGTGTCATCGATATCGCACGGTAGACCAACTTGGAATGCGATAGCATGCGAAGCGGTAATTCTGTCCCTTCGGTCCCCAGTGCACCGCTACGAGTGTACCGATTGGAGGGTAAACAAAAGTGAAACGGGAGGTCTAGGGTGCTCGAACGTGACTGCAGAAATAGCCGAAGGAAGGGAACGCGTCGCTGCCTCCAAGGTTCTAATTTTACACATAGATTGCTACTAATTACGGACTGACTGTGCACGTACAGAGTAATCACGACAGATGTATGCACTCACGTTACATAATTGCTAACTTTTGATATTTTATTGTCGACCCCGCGCGATTTTCTTAGGAATGGATTTGGTTTTTCGAAAAACCACAGGATTCGCGCTAACGATTATTGACCGCTGCGTGCGGTAAACGTCCAGCATTTATCGTGGTACGATTTCCGCATATTGTGAACGCAGAAATAGGATAATAAACGAGGGGAATGCGAATCACGCCGGGCACGCCGTAGTTCTAATTTTACGAACGGGGCTGGGTCGAACCTCGCGATACCCGGTCGGCAGGAGGCATCGCTCTAAAAGCGTCTTTTGAAAGCGCGCGCGCTCCGCATTTTTCGAGCGTACCTCTCGCCTCGAGTCTTTACCACCGAAGGCGCACAACGCGATTTCTCGACCACGACGTCTGGCGAGCGGAGCTCGCAGACTGCTGCCTGTACTCTCGACGTCGACCATCGGAGCTGCAGATTCCTGCAGCCGTCGGCGAAAGCAGCGCTTTCTGTCTCGGGCGATGGTTTCTCGATAATACCGTCGCTCGTTAAAAATTAATTCAACAAAAATGTACAATGGACATTATTGTACACATTTTTTTACATGCGTTTAAATGAATTCGTAAAGTAATCCCGTTGGTTAAACGGACCTCAAAGTCAGAATTCCGCATCGCAATAACTTTTAGATTAGTGACAAAATGGTTTCTTTTAAATGAACCTCGTTCAAGTTTCGAGCTCAGTTGCATCTAAATCTGTGATGCATGGAAAATAGCAAAACTGTTGCGCAATGTACTCTACTAAATAAAATTTTCTATAACAAAAAAATTAATTTTTTGAAGAATAAACGAGAGAAAGTATTCATTGCCTACGAACACTACGTAATATATATGTTTACGGATAAGTTTCTTGCTGCATGATTTAATGCGCCACATATCGACACGGTGTCCTGCGCTAGGAGCGAGCAGCTTTTACGACTGTGGGCGACACGTTGCCCTCGCTGATAAAAAAAACGACGGAATTGCAAGCGGCGTTCTGCGTTTGATCGTGATTTTTCATGCGACCGCTTTTCCGGTCGGCTCGCTATCGACGCGTATCGCTACTCAATTAAATTTCCCCATCGGAGCGCAATCGAGCGTCGCCCGCTGGTTACTACTGTATTATCACAAACGTACGTTTCTGTTCCCCCTTCGCGGCCTCCTTTTCGTCACATTCCGATGGCTCCGCTACGACGTCGCCAAATTGCTTTCAAACAAACGACGGAAAATCAATTCGAAGAACACGCAAGATAAACGTTCGCGAATACCAGAGAACAGACAGGAAATTATTTATAGGGAAAACTCTCCCACACACAGGAACCTGTTAATTATCTCTAGTTTCTCGACAGTGGAAGGTAGATAGGTCGTGGTCTCGAGTTAGAGCGTTAATTAAAACTTATCGCATAAATTATTCATACAAATTTCCTTCATTATAAATTAGAACGACATTTGTAAGCTGTCACGTAACTATGAAGGTTTATATGCGCATTTTTCTTAGATGAAATTTTTAATACCACCTTTTTCTTCCAATGTGTAATTTTCTGTTACAGGTGAGTCATAGATTGCTCTGTTAAGTTACGCTCGCAAAGCTGTTTGCACGAAAATGACTGCTCGAAATCCAGGTAAACCTTTATCATGTTTTTCATAGCGCGAAGAAATCGTGTAACAAATGAGATATTCTGAAATAAACCAGTCGCAGACATCATTGAGATATTATCAGGCTAAAAGGATCTCGTAGACATGTCCTTCTGAGATATTTGTGATCAATCTTTTCGATAATTAGCATCCGTATGCAGCTTGTGTTACGTCTCATTTAGCAAAAGATCGTCTTTGGCAAGAGCTCGAAGGAGGAGACAGACGCGAGTAACGATTGAATTTCGAAAATAGACTTGGCCCGATTCGCCCATAAAATTGTTATACGACTTTCGTCTCTCCGCAGTTTCTCTGATGTTCCTTTTGCATAGAAAATTATGAGAAAAACCAGGAGAAAGATATATGCGCGCGTTTGACAGTAGCGGACGAAGTTATGGAAACTTCCAGCAGAAATTGCTTGTACTTTTCGTTCCTTTTCCGATATCATCGATCATTTGGCGCAAAAAGAATATGAGAAAGAACTCTTGTAAAACTCTAACTTCCAGAAAATTTCTTGGCCATTAATATTGCGCGTGTGTAAGAGTACAATTATTATCAGTCGCGGTATAACTGCGAAAATGAATTATTAATTAACACGCGCGATGACAGTGATATATTTGTACTTTCGTGTCGAAAGAAAGTTTCAGCATAGTGAGGCACGCTGTGCCGTACTCTAATCTTTAAATGTTTCCCGTTGCCAGTTGGCAATGATTGCATCGATGTTCCAATTCGAGCTAAGATCATGTCAGCTGATAGTAATGCTCCATTTTTTTCGGGAAAGAGTTTGAAGAACGTGAAAAAGTTTGATTAGGCGAGCAAATATATTGTTTTACTTTTCAAATTGAATAGAATATCGTATACGAGACGTTTATCTTGTGCTTTTTAATCGCTTAATACAAAGAAGTATATTAAAAAAAGTGTCACGAGTCCAAAATGTATACAATATAAATATATAATGTTGATAGAATGCGATTATCTTAATTAATAATAAGAATTCTCTCTCAAATATTCAGATGTGTAACGCGTAACGGGATCTGCCGGAAATTAATTGATCTGGAAAATTGAGCGGATATTAACGTATGACGTATCAAGCAGATATGACGCGGCGGATATCGGCGCGATACGGGTGTTTAATTATTATCAGAGGCGCAACGAGAAATGTGCCAACCGTTAATTGTCATTACCATCGTTGACTCTTAAGTCTTAAGTAATTAAGGTCGGGGCAGTATGGCGTGTGGTCTGCCAAAACAAATAAAATCTCTCTTAATTGTCCATCACGACCGTGCTTCTTCCATAATAGAACAATTTTTCAGAGATCTCTAAAGCTCATGTTTTTTTATGGGTTCATTAATATTTTTTATATTATCCCAAAAAGCAAATATGTGTTACGGACTATACTAGATTCTTGAAAATTAATTCGTAAATTACATTTTGCTGTATCGTCTGTTAATTGGAGAACTAAAAGTGGTAACGTCTAAATCTTGCAGTTATATTTTCGGAGTTTCGCGAAATGACGCTACTTTCGACGTTTTCATAAAATTGTAATAATCGCAATACTCGTCATGGCACGATCATTTTCGCAGCACAGAAACAACTCGCATTTTTACCAAAAGATCGCGGCTAATTACGTGAGAGAGCAAAAAAGAGGACAATTTGTTCGGCAGAGATAACTCCTATGTACCGTTAAAATGGCGTAGACCTTCCTTATACGTATCGTCTGCTACTGTCATGCTTGCTAGCTATTTGTACTTGTCGCATGTAATTGGAGGCTCCTTCAACGCACGTTTCACGTGATCCATTACAGCTTTCAAGGCCAGAGATTTAAGTAACGCATGATCCTTCTCTCTGACCATTAAAGAGAATGAAATTAATCTAACAAATACCTAAGACAAATATCTCAGCCCTTTTTGGAACTCTTGCCGCCAAAAATAACGCTCTGTAATATCATGCTAATAGAGCGTAATAAATGTTTACACGTGTTCGTTTAGAAAACGCGGAAACTCTATTACGAGCGTGCTTTAGTCTTTAATTATAATCTCGCTTACCTCTTAATTACGGGATTTTCTGTTAGCGTTAGCAGTGTCTATACTTGTTAACACTTAGCAGAACTACTAGAAAGCGTATAAAAAATTATTCAATATGTACGATTAATTGTTGAATTGATCTCCCGCGGCCGAACAAGTTTCCGGCCGTTGAATCGCGTGAAAGCGAATTATTTTTCTAATCCGCCGTCCTCGATTTCTGTATTATCTTTCGTCCGGATGGCCGCCGGACATTCGTGCTCCGGATTAAGCGAATCCGATACTATCTGAACCTCACATGTGTCCATCATGTATAAACAATGCACGAAGAATTGAGACGCTATTTACAATAAAGTCAATCATAATATTCCTTTCGAGCTTTGTTTCTTTTGACGAAGATTTATTTATTTAACCAGTAGAGTATACTTAAAGCCACCAGTGATGAATAAAATTGAAATAAAACTCGTTGTTGATCCAACTGGTAATATAATTAATTAAATATTACATTTGGTAGCAGTACCAAGTTTTAAGGAAAACTCACTGTTATTTTACCAATTTTACCGCATCGCTGAAAACGGCGTTAATCTGTGAGATCGTGGCACGTCACTGTCGTATTAATAATTAAATAGTCGCGAAGATTAATTTTTAAATCTACTTCCAGAAATTAAATCGCGTTAAAATCGAGCCACTTCCGCTAGTTTCGCGTGCGTTTCGTGTCGCGTTTCTCGCCATAAACTCGCGCCAACTTTCCTCGTGGCGGAAACGTTGCGTTGCGCGACGAAAGATCGAGATACATGCCGAATCGCACGATCGACAATCAGACGAACGTTGCCGAGTCGCATGAGGGGAGATCAGGTACACGTTGCGCTTAGGCGCGAGCAACCGAACGAAACAATCGACACGTCGGTCAGGGCCAAAGAAATCTGCTCGCTGGCAAAGGCCACTATGCAAGTGCGATCTATCTGATCTAATGTCTTGTCATAAATTCCACTCAGGTTAGGGCAACAGCGCGTTAAAGTGTGACAAAAGATCGATTTGACATGCGCACGCCAAGTTTCTCCCCTACAGCAGCGCGTTCAGGCTCGTAAATCACGATCGAGATCGTAATCGATCGATGCCGAGACTTTAGACGGAACGAATTTGACCCGATTCTGCCGAACGTCCTGCTTCGACGACGGCTGACGAAGGAGACGAAAAATCGCGATTTTTCCGAGGGCGTTTGCACGCGACTTGCTCGTGGCCGAGGAAAGAGCACGCGGCTTTCGTTAGGTCTTCGGACTCGTTGCGCATGATTAACACATTCGAATTGTTTCCCGCGAGAACTCGAGTTAATGAAGAAAACTCTCAATCAGTACCGATCCAATTTTAATTACTTCAAATTAATAAGATTCGTATTGCTCAAATGTGATAAACACAAATTTAAAGGAATAAAGGACTAAGAGCCGCGACAGGGTGTTAATGTCTAAATATTTCATATTCTAAATTTATTACGAAAAATATTACCTCAGCCAGGGTTCATATTTAGAATATGAAATATTTAGACACTAACACCCTGTCACGGCTCTTAGTCCTTTATCCTTTTAAATTTATCTTAATTACCTCATTTTGTTCTGTATCAGTCCCGCAAGGAATCGACCTCTTCGGCGACGCGCGCGAGTTAATTACGCGTCGATGTAATAAGAGAATTCGATCGTGACGATCTCCTTGTCGAAGGGGACCACTATTCCGGTCGCAGGGTGGCGTGTTTAACGGATCGCGTTACCGTTGACCTGAAAGGCGAGTAATAACGACAATCCTTGGGTAAATCATCGTAATGAACGTCCTACATATTCGGCCACAAATAGCACCGTACGATAGTGAACACAGGTCGACGCTCGCCAGAAGCGAAAAAAAAAACGGAAAAATAACGAGTAAGCAGTAAATGAGAAAGCAATAAATAACGAAACCGCATCGCGTTAAAAATTTGCTATTTTACACGTTATAGGGAGGATTCGGAGACCGTGAAAGTTTATGATATCGCATTGTAATAAGCATACATTTGAAAAAGAAATTTATACAAATACGTACATTCGCTTTATATAACGTTAGAAAATACTCGCCCCTTTTTGTGTTTCGCGTCGAGATTCCTGCCAACTGACGAAACAGCCGACGTGACGATACTGACGATATTTTTTTTATGCGAAAGCTGACTGCATCGATCGACAATTTCTCACGTCACCATCGTTTAATCGTACGTGCAGTCGCTTAAGCTGGCAGTGTTATTAATGCGTCCACGAGTTTACGGGCGCTACAAAGGTCGCGCGAGAGCTCGACAAGGTGTAACACGTGCGTAAAGACTCGCTTGCGCCGCCTCCGTCGCAGGTGCACGCATGCAGCCCGCGCTCGCTTGAGGTGGGTCACGGTTTACGCGGCCGCTTCGCGATATTACGGTTATCCTCTTAGCGCTTGCTGCGTGCATACGTATGTTTCTGAATCACGGCCGTTTCTCCTTAAAGGCCGCCCACGCAAATCGCAATCGTCGGGCCGCGGCGTTTCGCAATCGTGCTCGTTCGAGCGATGACGACGGATTCGACCCGGCCGCGCCGATGCATATAACGTGAAAACGAGACTTGCAACGAGAAAGCATGAATCGAAATTCTGCAGCGTGATAATTATACAACTTTAGCGGTTAAATTAATATTATGGCTCGACTTGTTGATATTAATAATTTGGTAAAATTTATTATTAATGACATATTTTATGTTGATTTTCTTCAAACTTCTCTTCGAGATTTCATGCAACTTTGTGGCTTGATAATTACTGGCCGGATTAATCACTATTAATTACAAACAGCTTATTCACGCAAATCTATTTCTAACTATATAATTATATATAAATTTAATTTTTACGAATCTACTCTATATGCTTTGTGAAAAAAAAACGCTTCTCTATATTGGAAAGCTCGTTTGTTAACACCGTCACGTGCTAGTTCGAAACTTTTGTTTGGGACGAGTCTCAAAAATGTTGCTAAAAGAATGCTTTTTCAGTTCCTGAGACATTGGGAATTCTTGCCAAGAACGGGTGTACAGTCTGGAAATAGGATAAAATTTCCGTCAGATAAAATGTCATTTCGTCCGCTTGCTAGATACTTTTTTGGCTCACACCCAAGGTTGTGTATCTCACAGATAAAATTATCAGAAACAGTTCCAATTTTTCCCGAAATTCCTGAGACCTTGAATTCCTTTGTGGAAATAGCGGCCCTTGCATGTAATTCGGAGAGAGAGAGAGAGAGAGAGTGTGTGTGTGTGTGTGTGTGTGTGTGTGTGTGTGAAAAGATCGTACATATGTTTTCCTTGTATTTAATTGTACATCGCACGAAAACGTTAGAATTCTTTCGCATCATCGTAGATTATTAATAGAATGTGGATTTTCTCCAGCAAATTACGTGTATTAATATCGCGTCTGCGGTAAAGCAACCGAATGAAACACTGTCACGTCAGACTCTGCGGTAACTTTCGAAAGTGTCTAATTAGTTACACTTTCAGACGGCACTTTTAACTGGGCCACCATAGCATGATTGGTAACCATTAATCAAAACAGCTTATAATTTGTATTTACTCTAACAAGAAATAATGTGCGTGTAATTAATGCAAAATAAAAATTGCATTTATCTACGCGATAAGATCCAATTCGTTAAACAAAATATTGTAATCTAAAATTTCTATCAATACATTCCACGAAGTTCAATTTCTTTATTGTCTCCCAATTATACACCTTAGCCGCTTACTCGTGCTCTTCTTCATCTTCAATTAAACGCTCGAGGAATTAGCGTTCGGGCTCGCAGAAATTACGCGCAAAGTTGGCTTTATTTTCGCATCGTCAAAAATCTTTGCGTCACGCAAGGCTAGTTGACGTCGCATCTTCCTTATTGCGATACTCGGAATCCGTCGAGGGTTACGGGCAGTCTGATCACACGCTGCAGTGACCACTTGCACCGCCATTTACAAACATCGTTCGCGGTCTGCAAACACGTTGCGTATACGTGCAGTTCCTGCAAACTTCCAGACATTTCCGCTTGAACCGTGTTTGCAATGCAGTCCGGAATGCATCGAAACCGAGCCGATCCTGGCTTGTATTGTCGTTCGCATAATTCGCGCGAGCAATACTCCGAAGCGCGAGTATCTCGCTCATCTCCAATAGCTTCTAAGTGGAGAAATCGATGGGTTTGCTGTTACACTATTATTTTCCATAGAGCTACGTTGACTATATTTAGAAGTACCTATTTATTTATTATTACACGTGTGGCGGCATGTCTACCTAAAAAAATGTATACAGCTGGCATCTGCTGTATGAAGCACAAGATTCATTTCATGAGATTAAGGGAGATCTCTGATAAACGGTAGCAATGCCGTGTGTTTAAGGCGTTTCCGGGCCGTAGATGGAGTACCTTTATGCGAGAGAGGGTCGCGAACCCGCGCCATTACGGTAGGATGCTGATATTTCACATCGGATTGATCGTTCGATCGTTCGGCACGAATGAACGCCTTCGCACGCCCGTAAAGTATTCTTCTCCGTTTTGGCGCTACGAGAAATCGCGGGACGATTGTGTATCTGCGATCGCAGAAGAACCCGGACCCTCGAGCTGCCCGCGAGATATCGACGTCATAAAATTTTACGGACCGTATCGCGATCGCTTCGCGAAGGTTCGGCGGGATTTGTTGTTGCTCGTTCGTTACGTCCCGACGCATCCTGACAATACCTCAAGAAAGTTCAAGTAATTAGAGAACCGGGATCGAGATACTTTTGCAATATCGGGTAACAGGGGAAAAAGAAAATGTATTAATTACGACTTTTAGAGTTTAATTAGCAGGGATATGTTCTTAAGATTTGTGTCGTGTCTTCCTTTACCCGTGGAGTTTTACCGTTAAAAATATTTCGGCCGCGCGAGAGACAATTGAAATCGTTTTTTTTTTACGTCGGCGAAAGCGTGAAAATTGGGATGTGACGTCTTTTGCGTGGCGAACGTGTCCGCGTATTGTGAATATTACAATGGTAAAAACAGCACGAGATATGGATCGATGATGCCGGGCGAAGTTAAATGATTATCTTTATATCTTCCACGAAGTCGTAACAATGCCATTGCGCGCGCTTTTCTTTCCTTTGTTGGCTAGTTGCGGGTTACTGGAACGCACACGGTACCTGGCGGATCGTAAATTTTGAAACTCTCGCTCTAGTGGAGTAACGGCGTCGCCGTTTCGTTTGACCCAAGAGAGCTCGACGAGCTCAATTTATTCGAAAAATGAATGTACTTTAAACGCGCCACGCGTATTATTTTATCTTTGATGCGGTTGCATTATAGAACAGCACGCCATTTACGAGTTACGTGGCTCGAAACGCACGCATAGCAGCATTGCGCTTCTTTTTACAGCTGTGTTCTTCTCGAAAGCCGAGTTTATTATGCTTCTCGCAATTTATTACAGTGGAATCTTGTCATGAATCAAAACAAATTTTAGATGCAGAAAAATATATAATTGTATAAATGCACTTAGATTAATGATAATATTAAATTTGCTAGAGCTTATTGCGGTAATGTAAATTTGTTTGAAAATCTCAACATTTCAAAAGCACGCGGTACGGTCTTTATATTATCTTTTCACTAACATGAATAGTTAATAGTTTTTCGCAGTTAAGTGAAACAGTGCTTGCATTGCCATACGTCAGTTCTATGTCATGCTCTTGTTCACCCTTTAACTAGAAGATGGTTAAATATCTTAAATATTAATAAGTGGATCCTTCAGCCATCCTTTTGACCGACACAATCAAATACAGACCTTGCGCTTGTCATTCTTTTTACACTGAGAAAAAAGTCTAGTAATAATTACCAAATGCATTTAGTTCAGCGTTTTACTGCAATATTTGGTAAGTAATAACTAATATAGTAATTGTTACCAAACGGTTGGTTATTATTACAAAATATTTAGTAAAACTAAAATCTTGATGTCAGTTGAACCAACTAAATGGTTTGGTAAATAATATCAAATACAATGGTAATAATTATCAAATAATTTAGATACCACATACTGCCGCGACGCGGCGACGTGGCGACCGCGGCGTCTTTCTCGTAAGTAAAAATCGTCCCGTATTAGTATAAAGGGCGAGCCGATATGATGCGAGAGCGAGTTGTCTCTGGATCATGGATAAACCTCGATAACCTGAATATACTTACTTTTACGGTCAGGGCACTGTCAGAGCTGCCTGATGAGTGCCTGACCAGGCATTAAGGCATCTTTATTAGAACCCTATCAGAACCCTTATATACTATTATAGTTATTATATAACCTAACCATATAGTTATAGTTACCTAATGGTTTAGTAAAGTTTGCGACAATTTGGTAACTGTTACAATATTATTTAGTAATTATAACCAAGCCTTGATAATAAATACCAAACCTTACTGTTAATAATTACTAAATCATTGGTTAGTATTAACTAAACATTTAGTCGGCACTATTTAACCAAACCATTTAGTAACTATGACCTAGGCTGCGTTATTATTACTAAACCTTTTTCTCAGTGTATTAGACTTCTGAACTGACTGCTTTAAGTTCTGAAAATGTTCTGCTATGCAGTCCGCAACTTATCCTGGTATTATTTTGTGCATAAAAGCTAATAAAAAGAATTACAAACGCAAAAGCTATAGCTGGCTGTGTCGGTAAAAAAGATGGCCGAAGGATCCTCTTAAATCGCTGCGTGAAGCATCCTTCTCAAGGTTGCGATGCCGCGAAAGACGGTAGGGATGGTCTTCGGAACGCGAAGAACGAATTGGTGACGTTGATGTCGTAGTATCGACCCTCTCAGTCGGGCGCCGGCGGGCCGTCACCCTGGCAACCCTCGCCCATTCCTTTTGCATAGACGAGGCATGGTGGTTATACGCGCCGGCTAGACGGATGGAGGATCCTTTCTCGTACACTCTTCGTTAGCGTCACGGTCAACGAATGGTCGAGTACACTCGAGATAGAAAGAGAGCTGGAAAAACGGAGACAGCTTTCACCACGTCTTCCACTGGCGTCTGAAATTGCCGCGGCTGTCGTGGACAGCCTTATCTCCCGTCGGAACTCTTGACGGTTTAGAAGATTACGAGTGAGGAAAGAGGCAACAGACTAGATTGAAAGAATAGAATCGACGGTTAATCGATTATAATCGAAAAAGTGACGCTTCAAGTGAGTTGTTTATACGAAACGCGGCGAAAGAACAAATCATCTGAAACAGATAGCGGATCATTTAGTCCTAGGTGTATAATCCCAGTCTTTCGACATCCTGTTAAACTTGAAACACTGTACTCGCTCGAAGTCTTGCAACGAGGTGTCGGACATACTGATCGGATTAAACCAATGTCTTAATCCACGCGAGGCAGCTTTATTTTAACAATACGACATACTGTAATGTTATCGCATGCCAGCTTGTATTAATTTCCTTCCATTAACTCCGCTTTCCCAGACGGATGAAAAGAGAGATTATCCATTGGAATTATTCCAGCGCATTAGATGATTGAACAACAGATTAAGAGCGTTGCATCGCGGCGAGACGTCGGCTATTAATCGCCATGGCGAGTTGGAAATAACTGTTTTTAATCCGCCGATCAATTTCCTGTTAGAACAGCGCGACGTATTGTTGCTCTGCCTGTCCCATTGACTCCCTTGACAATGAATAATCAGGATTGCGCGTAACCAACAGGTAGATTACGCCGGTAATAACGACGTACGTATAGTCGCCTGCGATGGTACCCCTTAATTAAGTCGGTATTGGATCGATTTCTCCTTGCGCGCATCATCGAACGTATCATTCTATCTTCTATTTATCATCATGGCGCGCGGGATAACAGGAAGCATCGGCCGAGGCTTTACAGCCGCCGGGAAGCCGCTCGCCTATGCTCCCGTGCATCGGCTTTGATATATTATACGCGATATCATATTGATGGCTGATGCATCCCGAGAGGAGAGAGGAGCATGAATGCGAAGCAATAACCCGCTAAACCACGGGCGGCTGTAAAAGGTGGTGAATTTTTAACGAGATATGTGTGCTATTCTTCACTGCTGCCTTTGAACCTCATCTTTAATCTGCGAATATCCGCGCTGCGAGATTGGCGTTTTAATATACAGTTAGCTTCTCGCGAATTATATGAAAGGGCGATCTCGCGCGTAATTTTATTCCCCTCCCCCCTGTCGTTATGCCGTGTGTATGCACATGTTTTTTAGTCTAATGTAAGAGAAAGCAAACGTATGCTAAGCACTTTTTCACTCTTCTCATTCCGCTTCTATTCTATCGACTTATGAAAAGAGATTGTTCTACCGTGCAATACTTATTGCATCGAAATATAATAATCTTAAAGTCCTCCCCCCTCTTTCTCTTCATCCTCGTTTTAACAGTCGGGGTATCAAGCAGGCAATTTGGCGGATAATGCTAATGATATCTTTAGATGCATTCCAAAAACGGCAGCACTATTATGTAGTTAAGCTACGAGCTGAGACACAGGTGCAGCCAGGAAGTCGATAAAGCGCCGCTTACCCACAGTTGTCAACGAGCGCGTCGTGCCATTTCTCTCAATTGAAAATTCCACGTCGGATTTAGAAATTATGTCCTTTTCGTTCACTATATATTATAAATATATTTCTGTAACCTTATCTGATACCTTCCGCTGTGTACAAAGAATTTTCTTCGAGCTACGCGCGTAGTAAGAAGAGCTAAAATACATATGATGTATATAGCCATCTCTGGGAACGATTACACTGGAATTTTCTTGTCTGACCTATAAAATCGTTTACACGAAGACGCACATAGCCGTCGCTGACGTCTGAGCACACACTCGTGCTGGAAATTACATTACCCGAGAAAGTTATTGGTTCTTTCTTGCGTGGATGCTAGAACGTTAAGACACGCACGAACGGGGGGGCATAAAACCGATAAGGATCAGAGCGTGCGATCGGGAATCTTACTTGCGAGAACGTTACGCACATGCGGCGGGGGTTAATTATCGCAATTGAAATTTTTACGGGCAAACCCCCGGGAAGCGATGAATTACGACGTCGTTTATGGGCTCGCGATGAAAAGATGATCGATCATGATCGCCTTGAGAATCCGGTAATTTTGCGCGCCTGCGATTTGACGCGCGAAGCACGCGATTAACGAAGACCAAAGGGAGTGACGGGAAATTCTCACTTGCGAAGACACAACGGTCTATTTTCTTGCCTTTAGCGGAAGGGTGTATTTAGAGAAATCCTATCTCTTTAATGGCGCTTCGATCGATAGGATAAGCTGGTTTCAACGTAAATGAAGAGAATTAAGAAAAAACAAGATTCGCATTAAATAGTTCAATTTTGTGCAGTCGAGTTTTTAAAAAATCAAAAATTTCACGATATATATCGGGAGATTTAAATAGACTCTCTAAAAATCAATCGGTGAATCAACGCTGAAAGCAGTGAATAGTCCCTGAAAGTTACAAGTGTACCACTGCGATTTTCAGTATCACGAGACACGGTAGTGTCTCACGCCAAGTATAAGCGTAGCTAGAACCGCGCGCGCGAGACCGACCGTAATAGTTTACGCGAGTACGCGAGTTGACATCCGATAAACTTCTACTTATAACTGCAAATCGGTGACTATTCACACATTTCAGTGATAATCCACTGATTAAATTGTAGAGAGTACAATCGGATTTGCAAAGTTTTGTTGCGTTAATTCGTTTTGAATAAGAGCCAAGTACCAGCCAACAATCATAAATGTTTTACAGTTATATACGTCATTATGCAGTTCACAACTGTCATATTTAATTGCAATATAGTCGGCGGAAGGGGAGATCACTGCGTTTGCTACCACGCCTATTCCGTCTGCGGGCATAAAGTATTTACGAGCGGTTGCTTCCTGCTTGAGCGGAAACCTGGATACACCTATGCATTATCCAAGTTGGCAAGAAGACCAGCACGTCACTTTTAGAAAAGGGGAGGATGCGGCGTCTCCCACGTAGCTCAAGGGATACGCCGCACAACGTGCTTTAAACCCAACCAGAGAGAGAGACGGGGTGATGCCGGATGCTGCAGATTCCCACGTGCAGAAGCCGAAATGCTCGGACTCGGCTAACTACCTGCGCAACCTACGCTGTCTCATGTTAACTTTAATCAGAGCAGGTCCTTCCTATTCGAGTTGTGGGGGCTGATGCAGCATCCGACATTACCGAGGGACGTGTTTCCTCCGAGTTTGCGACATGGCGTGCATATGTAGCGAGATACTACGGTAAAGTGTACTTTTACATGCACGTGTATATATCTTACATATCTCGTAGACAATTATGGTGTGTTAATTGATGAAACAAAATCTACATCGTTCGCCTTGTCATGCAATTCTTAGATCGATTAGCTGATACTCTTATTTCGAAGAAATATTTACCGTACTCTTTCGATCTCGAAAGTATCTCGGCTCTTATCTCACGCAATACGTCTTCTTTATTTTAATGTCTCGCAACGCTCGCCCTCATCAAGGCGTTTTTATTTCTTCGCACCGTCCACGGAATCGTTGTTAATCACGCTAAAAAGCGTTCCGGCCATTCGCGCGCTATTATACACTTGGTACACGAGCAATTTAATTCGTTCGAGTTAATTTACTCCGCATAATAGAAATCACTTTTCTTCGAAATCGTGACGTGCCGCGAAACGAATTTCAAAGCCCGTTCGTGGCAGAAAAGAGACAGGCATGAAACTGCCGTATCTCCGGTGACGCGGGGACGTCACGAGGAGTCGCGATGCTGATTAAAAGATCGGTCCTGAAACAGGAGCGACTTCATGCTCGGTGATGCGTATAATCTTCTCCCGTTGGAATAACGTCGATCTCTTGACAAGCGTACGAAGGTCGATTGTGAGATAGCGACAGGCGCACCACTTCCTTCTTAATTTATGCTTGTACTACGCATTGAAAAAAAACCTCACTTATCGATCGAACTTTTCATTCAAGCCAGACTTACACTTCACTGTGCATGTCCCTTTAATCGGTCTTACTTGCGTCATTATATCCTGTATTCCACGTTTCAGGAATTCAATCGAATTTGCATAACAAGTGAACGCATGTTGACTACGTGCGTCATAGTTAATTTTAAGTAACATTTATCTAAATAATATCATATTTCTCGCGTTACATTCTTGATTTCAGTTATTTTTAACTTGAGAATTGATCTACTGATTTTCTTGAAATAAATTGCAACACTTCTTTTTGTCGGAAAAGTGTCGGAGAAGACGCCTAAACTAGATTTAAAAGCGCGAGGAGAGGTCCGCGAAAAATCGACCGCAACTATTACGGCGATTTAATCAAGACGATGGAGCTAATGAGGGAACGGCACTTTTGTCCGGTCCTATAATTCTCTCGCCAAGGTACAAACGACCTGACAGCCCAGAGCACTGCCTTTGTCCGGAATTGAGCGGGTCCCCCACAATTGCGCGATTAGTACTTTCGTGCGTTTCGTGCGGCAAGTCTAGAATTAAGGCGAGCTCGAGCAATTGGTCTTGAATATTTTTATTCGACCAGTATTCGCGTGATCGTCTCTGTGAAAAACTATAATCTTCAAACTATAACACATGCACGTGCACAAAACAATTTGACTCTACGCTTGAAATACATGAAATAAATTGATATTACTTTCCCATTATAGCTAATTAATGTGTCGCTTTACACGTTATAATTATTTTGTAAATTCAAATCGCAAATTAAGATCACTTTGCTTGTTCATTCAACTATCACATTGTCAAGCAATAATTGTCGTTGGTATTTCGAGGAGCACCGCATCTTTTGTTATCAAGGTTGTCATTATCAATTCGTAGCGCATTGTTTGCTTCTCGAATGTATTATCAGCACGCGCGCGTCTGACGACTCATCTTCCAGCAGCAGGGTATACGAGATCGAGAGCACGCACGATGCGAACGCGATACTCCCGCTTCTTGGAGATTTCAAAGACACTGGAACCTCTGATAAATTCGAGTCTCCAAGAAGGGAAACATTTTACTATTGCATTTCTCGGGGAAACTTAATCTTTATTTATCCAACTCAGGACGGATTTGAAACAGTTGTGTTTCTCCTTCTTAAGATAAACACGCGGGCAGTTCATTTCGCGCGGAGAACAGGCGGAATGCGAGTGTATCTTAAAAAGCGTTGAAAGAAATCACGGAAGCAGGTAGACCGGTCCTTCGGAACCCTCCCCGGCGGCTTCCAATTTACTTTCGCGTTTTCCCTCGGACGATGCTCCCTCCTCGCTTTTTCTCCCCCGCCCTGCTCGACTTTCGCCGGCCGCGCTCGCTCATTTAATTTGCGATCGCGGCAAGAAACGGCGGCAAGAATCCTCGAAGACGCGGAACCGATGCGGGCACGACGTAGGCAAGAAGATCCACGAAGAAGGGGATATTTATTACCGTTGCCTGAGAAATTATCGGCCGTCGTTCCGTTCCGTCCTGCGCCACGGTGGAAACGATCCCCGGTACGAAATTATTGGCGTCCCTTTGCGCGTCTTCCGAGAAACGATCGGACGACCTAATTTTCTCCGCCGTGCCCACAGCGCGATTCTCGCGGCGAATAAAGGATTGAAGATCTCTATGCCAATTATGGCGTTCCGTTAGGTTTCGAGGCACAGAGGCGAGGTTTGCAAAGTTGGAAATTGTACAGGGACAGGTTTCGAGTTGTGAACTACTTGTAACGTACAACAATAAAGTTGGAAAATTCATTGTGAAACTCTGAAACTATTCGAAATCGCACATTGCACACATTTCTTTTTTTACCAAATTGAAGATTATCGGGTTGCGAAGTGATACAACAGTAGCCTCGCGAATTTATGACTCTATAACATCTTTATTCCGGTGAACTCTCTCGATCACGTATCTCTTGCGAGATTCGTAGATATTTAATTTCACGGCTCTTCAAAGTCTTCCTTAATAATCAGCAAATAACCAGGAAATCATTTGTGACTTTATTTGCTATAAAAAGCAGCGAGTGCATCCAGCTTGTTTCGAAAAAAAGTCGCTACTTCCTGCAAACTTAAAAGCGGATGCAGCGATACATTACTTCGTGCGCTACCCAACACGTAATTTGACATCGTAATCTCTGCGCCGCGGCGACTAGGTGTGTTTCGCATCGAAAATAATCGTAATCATCCTCTATTTACTCGCGATACGAGCGCGAATGTATTGCACGTGTCGGCAGCGGCCGGCCGCATGATTCTGGGTCTTCATTATAGTGCGCGCGCATTGATACGTTCAGAATGCAGGTTGGGAAGAGAGAATTCCGAACGAGTAATGATCGCCGATGCACGCAATAATCATCCGAAGATACTGGTGTTATTGAAACAGAAACGGAACCGGATCGCGTAATGGACGCTGTTAATTATCGCGGATGAAGCATTCAGTTATCCAATTACGCGGAATACACTATTTCATGCCGATCTGTAATGTCGCAGTTTCGACATTGTCCTCCTCGACCGTCGAAACTTACAATTAGACGAACGTTCGTACGTGACTTTTCGAGTCATTCTGATCTTCGCAGAATGTAAAGCTAGCGCCACACCGAGGGGGGAAACCGCTGACCAAAATCTTGCACACCAAAGTCTACTAATGCCCAGAGGGAATTACTTTACCTTATTATCTTATTTTATCTTATTTATCTTGTTTTATTTTACTTTATCTTAGTTTATCTTTATAATGACCCAGCAAACCCTAATGCCCAAAAAATGCCTAGTAATGCCTAGTACTTTTCTCATTTCGGTCCGCCATCTCGAATCCGCCATTTTGAATTTTGCATTTCTGACCCTAGAATCAGCGATCCTAAAAACCTGAAGAACCACCGTAACCTTCATTATTGATTGGCTGCAAAAATGTGCCCCTGAAAAGGTTACCGCGCGAACGTCAGCGCAACTGTGCATCCGCGATGCTGCTGGAGCTTCGTCACGACTAGAGACCCTGTAATCAGAGACTGGACATAAGAGTTCGTCAACTTCCTGCGAGTGAGAGAGAAACATAGGCTATCTCGCTCTTCGTAACGATCGTAACGATCGTTGACGAGCTCTTATGGCCAGTCTCTGATTACAGGGTCTCTAGTCACGACCGCCCTCGGAAAAGCCGCGTCGCGAGACTCGCGGAACGCTCGCGGAAAACGGCACGTCATGGCGATGGGAAACGAGAGAGGTAGTTTCGTCGCTGGCCGCCGGTAGAACGCGCAAATTGCGACATTGAGACACGCGCCTGCCGTATCCTCGTTGAACAATCATTCGCGGGAGAAAGCACGACGGAGGTGACGCAATTTGTGACGCGTCAATCCGACTTCCCGTCACGCGAAGAAAGGATTGTCTTTCACGGAAAGCTGATCCCGACTAACCACGTTCATATCGTGACATTTAGCGCGGGACGGAGGCGCTTTTACGTGCTCCATTGGAAAAAGTTCTTAATATGTCTATTAGCTATAACGTTAGTTCAGAACGGCATGTCACTTTGCTGACGTGAGTTTAAAGTTCGAAGTACTATAATTGCTTTACAAGTAGGAAGAGCGAGCGATCTCTCTTCTTGCCTTTTCCACTGGCCTTTTATTTTACGTATGATTAATGATCAATTAAATTGCCGGAATTAATATCGTAATTTAATCGACCTTCACTGGTACGATATGATTATTTCACTGTTACGCTATGATTATTTCACATCTCTAGTTTACGATATTGCATTGTCGAATGATTAATGAAACATTCATATCTCATTAATGCAATTTATCGCTACAATTGTCTCATTATCACGAAGTTATATCTCATACGTAACGTTAATAAATTCAATTAAAAAATAGGGCGATTTGATTGCTCAACTAAATTCATGATTTTATTTTTTTTCAACGAAATTGTGAATGCTTCCTGTGAATTTCCTGCGAGGTGGGTTTATAATTAGTGTAAGTGGCACAGATTATTTTTGGACTAGTGTATCACGAATTGCTGTCACGTCCCAGTAAACGTCTTTTCTTCCTCTGTATCTTGTCGTGAATTATAAGAACGTTTCGAGGATCCAAAATAACGGTTCGGCAATCAGCCATCGCTCCTCAAATTTTCATCGCTATCAAGCCTACATCTGCGTTCTCCTCTTTTGCGGCCTGATCTTCCACCTGCGCGCTCCGGTTCGTGTACAATGCGGTTTATATTTAATAAATGTAGCATCTCCACACGTTCGAATATGTACAATGACTCTGGTTTAAAATGTTGAAAAATATTTTAAGACACAATTTAGAAAAGTTGGTTTTACATAAACCATTGTCAGGATTGTGACAACAAAAGGTCCGTATCGCAAGTCATCTATGCGCATCTTTTATTCGCGTGGCTTTTGCTCCCTTCACGAGGCCGATACGAGCACGTGTGATAATCGATGCGACACGAGCTCTCGCTAGTAACAAGTGACAAGTAATCTCCGTCAATCAATGCCCGTCCTTGGTGCTCGGGTGGCGCGGTGTCGCTTGTATCTGGGAAAGCCAACTGGTGAATCTGGTGAACCTGGCATATGAAGTCTCCATACAGGGACATCGATCGTCCTTTGAATGACTTCGTAAACGAGGCACGCACGCGGAAGATCGGGCCGCAAGAAGCGGCTCGCTACGTTCGTCGAGTACGTAATGGTGAATCAATGATAAAAACCCGGTCGAAGAAATTTCCTCGAGGTATTGTTGATATTTCCCTTTGTTAGGAATGTTTTACATCGAGTTAACAATCAACCGAGCTAACACATGGAACAGACTAAACTTAAAATACAATTTACAATTCTTTCACATAAATCCCGGTCTCACATAAATTCCCTGTTAACTTTAATAGTGTAACCCGAAGTTACGACGATTAAGAAGAATGGCCCCGCGTCTTGCGAGAAAAGAGATTACAATGAGAAAACAGATTTTTCACACTTTGCGGTGTTAATGTTGACAAATTGCAAAGTAACGCCAGGTTCAAGAGACGCAGTTATCTAAATGACAGCCCGTAATTAAGACAGACTTAGCGAACTTGACGAATTTCCATTGCATGTAATGTATTACCATGACATCTAGCAATATACGTAATAACTGTAATTTTCCAGTAATTTTACGACAGTTATCAAATGAAAGTAGTTATCACATTAAACGGGTTTGTTAATTTTATCACTGGAGAAGCATCGTGTTGTAATTCCCGTCGCAGTCGATTGGCCCTGATCTCTGAATTACTGCGTGAAGCATCGCGCAAATAAAATCCAATGGCTCCGTTTATCCGCGAACCGACGCCGCCGTCGAGACGGCGCGCGTAGCGTCTCCGACGCGTAGCGCGTGCGTAGCAACAGAAAAAAAAGTGACCCAATAAATCCAAGAGGAAAGTCTGGGCTAGCGGAGCAGCCGTTAGACGTAACGATTATTATTTTCCAGTGCTTTTGCAACTGACTCGCGCCGTCTCGCGTTGTTCCCTGTGGACGCTTTTTCCACCGCTTATCCTTAGCAAAAATAAAATCCCCCCCCCCCCCAGGAGTGCACGATCTCATCATTCACGTTACTAAAACTATTGAATATGCTAAAAAGGAGCTACCGTGTTAAAATCAATATTGCAAAGATTAGAATTATTGTAGATTGTGTTTGTAAATTTTTTAATTATGCACAGTTGAAAATTTGTGTTAAATTTAACAGATATCACATGTCCCAAACGGTCCACACATTTGTGTGTTAATTTAACATAATATGGATATGTTAATAAATGATCACACTAATATTCTGTTAATATTTTAACACAAAATAAATGCAAATCTCAAAATAATTTGAAATAAATTTTGTGTAATATTAACATATCTTTAATGACAAAATGAATTTTAAAAATCAGTTAATAAGTCAAATGACGGTTCGAAATCACTCTCACTTATGTTATATAGAAGAAAATCAACATTTTATTCTGTAAATTTTGATAGATAAATTTTGTTACTAATAATATAGAATATATGTGTTGCGTCAGATTAAAGATAAGTACACATTGCGTTGTTTTAACGTTTTTTTCAGTTATTTTAATAATTTTACGTTTGAGGTCAATTAACACAAGAGCAATATGTTACATTAACACATGAATGTGTTAAACATTTAACACAGCAATTCTAACCGGCATTTTTTTAACAAGAAAACACAAAGTTTTCAACTGTGTGGATCTACTCTCTAAAAATTAATCAGTGGATTTATCTCTGAAAACAGTGAATATTCACTGATTGACAGTTATAGAGGAGAGTCCCTTATTATGAAATAGCAGGGTTTTTGCCAAATTAATAGGTATCATCTATTGGTTTCATCGTAAATTTATTGCCTTTGGAGTGAAATCTGTTTAGTGGAAAATTCATCGTTGGACCGTGTAATCGTTGTGAACAAAGATTTGTGATTAAATTTTGATGTTGAAAACCTGCTATCTCATATTAGAAGCCTGTCTCATAATATAGGACTTTCCTTTAAGTATAGCACTGAATAATTGTAAGCTAACTTACAAAAATTTTTTAATTGTATGTCCTGTACTCTTTAACAGTCAATCAGTGAATTTTCACTGAAAACAGCACTGAATAATTCAGTACTATACTTATAATTGTTTTCAGTGATAATGCACTTATTGACTTTTAGAAAGTAAGTAATTATATTTTCTGTTAATTTTTACTTTAAACTGCTAGTTTTGCTCTGGAAAAAATCCATTTTTTAAAAAGATTTCGGAAAAAGATGTGTCATTAACGATTAACATAGACGAACAATCGATTAACCGCAAGAAATGACCGCATAAAGTGCTGCGAGATGTTCTCGGAAATGATTTGTTGCATGCTCGGTAGTTTCGGTGCATATTCGTGAGGTGCATTTTCCAGCGATAAAAAGGGTCTTGCCGCAAATTACCGTAACCGCAACAAGAGCCGTTTCTTACGTACGGCCGCGATATTCTTACAATGCGATTCCGCATTCGCCCGGGTCTAGCACCCACGTTTCTTTGCGATTTATGCCAGCTCCTCGCGCACAAATCGTCGGCCGCGTTAATGGACATGGATGATGCGCATATTTAAAGAGGGGAAGGAGTGGCGTATGCAAAGTAACAAGTTTTTTTAACGGCAACTCGCAAAGTCCAGCAACGCGGTTGAACGATGTAAAACGACGATAGCGATATACAATAGTTAAATTCGTTTGGGTGCAAGTTACAAACGAAAGTAGAATCGCCTTTGAATGCAGACCGCGGAGACTATTCTGTTACCGCGGTCAAATTTATAATCCCCTTTTATAGACGGTTTCCAAGCCGTCTAATTGCGCTGATTATGACCCAGAAAATGGCCGTGGCCAAAGCTATTTTAATGGTCGACTGGCTCGTCCGACGCCGAAAGGCGTTCGTTCCTTTTACGTAATCTCGCGCAACCGGAAGGAATCGCGCGACAATTGCGGCACTTCTCGCGTTATTTTTCCGCCGAGTGAAATTATTCCTCGAAATTAATTTTCAAAAGACACCTATTATTACGTAGAGCATTGTTGCTAGTAAAAATGACTAATTTTGCTGCCCGTCGTAAAACTACAATCAACACTAAACGCTTCTATTCGCGGTTTCTAGCCGCAGGGATGCCCGCAAATGCTTCGAATGCCACAACGAATCTTTACTCTCTCTCTCTCTCTCTCTCTCTCAGGGAGAGTAAAGATTCGCCGTGGCATTCGGGTGGAATCTCGCACGACGCAACGCGAGCGACCAAGCTCGGTTCGCGCGTGCACGTGGGATCGGGTTGAGCTTTTCTGCGCGCGGGGAGCTCCGTCTCCCCCGGCGCGGAAAACGCATCTGTCCGCCCGCGCTGTATCTCTCTGGGCGCCCTGTCGGTCGTTTCCGACGTCCGTCGGTGTCGCTCGTGAACGCGGCGAGACGGACCCACTCAGTCGAACGCTGACCGCCGTGTACGTGAGACCGCTCTTGAGAGAACCTCGTGCCAGCCACGCAGCCACGAGTACCGCCGGCTGTCGAGGTCCAGCTGTTAGACGAGCCGTCAGACCGACGGTCCAGGCTCCGCGTTACTTGTTCCACGTAGCGACGAGAGCGGATCGCGTTCGTCCGGTGTCACCGGGAGGCTCCGTCGACTGACTCGTCGCGCGAGCTGTCAAATCCCTCGAAGAAACGCCACCGGGACGACCACGTCGTCGAGACAGCGGCGAGGAACGTGGGCGGAATTAATTAATATCCCGCGCGCTGCGTAAATAGCGGAAGGCCGCGCCGGCGACGGTGTGCATCGAATAAGTCCGCCTGCGGCGAAACAGATAGCGCACAGCTGACGGTTGCGTGGGATGCGGCAAGGTCGGAGTCGGCGAACGGCGCGTTATTGGTGTCTGTCGCGAGCTGTCAAATCGCGGAGCCGCGGAGTCGCGTGTCTCGTCGCGAGAACGAGCGCGTCTCGATCCCTCTCTCGCGTCGAGGCTTAGCGGGAGATCGGCCTTACGAAACTCGCTCCGAGCGCGCGGGGGGTTTGGGTCTCGGCGTCTCTTAAACGAATTTAACGAGCGGACCCGTTCGGACAATTCGTGCCACTTTACGCGGCGAAAGATCGGCCCCGGTGCTCCCTCCTCCTCCTCCCCTCTTTCTTTCTCTCCGTCGTCGACGCGCGACGTCGAAAGTTGACTGACCGACGTGACTCACGGGATTACGAGTCATTCTCGAGCTGTGGTGATTGTCGCATCGTGTGATCGCGAGTGCGTTTCTCGCGGTCTTATCGCCTCACCGTCGAGAAAAGAACAACGATCGTATGATACCGCGTTGTTAACACGTCGTCGATCGCAGCTTGGGATCGCATTACGAAAGAAGTCTATGACTGCGAAACTCCGTTCATCGCTGACGCGTGTCTCGTCTTTAACGTGAATCAGCCGGGGATTAATCCGAGTCGGAGAAGAGGGAATTGAAAAAGAGCGAGGCTTGCCAGGACGTGCGTTGCAACAATCGTCACTCGAGCCATTCGTATTCTTCTAATTAAACTTGACAGAGAAGATCTCCCACGATGACAGAAGACAGTGATTTCTAGAAGCTGCTGCGTTCAACATTCCTGCGACTGATTCGTATCGCGAGTCGCATTCGTTCGACTCCCCCGTCACCTCGACAAGGCCGGGCGACGCGCGTTAACTTGCCGATATCAGGATTAAGTGCCCGAAGACGGGGGCTGTTAGCAAAGGCGGTCACGTGCCACCTGTTACGAGCCGATCCGCAGTGCGGAAAGGTCACGGGTCTCCGTCGCGGTTCAGCGTGTCGGGCGTCGAGGGGTCGCAAGAGGATGCGACTACGCACCGCGGCGCGATCCTGGCTGAGCCTGGCGGTAGGATGTTGACGGCCCGATCGGGGCCTCTCGGGCTCGGCGTGCCGCGAACCCTGGGGCCCGCGGAGGGAAGCGATCACCTCTTCCTGCTGCCGGAACGTGCTCTCGGCATGGACAGCACCCACCTGCGACAGGACCTAGCCGGTCTGGATTTTAACCTGCACCTCAACCTACTGCACACGGCGCCCCGCGGCAACGTCTGGCTATGTGAGTGTCGAGCGGCGTTCACTTGCGTGACGAGGGACGAGAAGGTGTTGTAATTCTCGAAATGCCTTCGACCCGGATTCCCCTCCGATTTTACTCGCTCCGAACTCGTTCTTTCTATTTCGCCCGGTCTCGAGGAAGAAAATAGTTCTGTATTATGCTTCTATACAACCTGATGATGAAAAGGTTGAATGAACGAGTTGAATGAAGGAGAATGTAGATAGTTGAAGGGTAAACTAAAAAGTTATTAGAAATAGGAAGTTGACACTTAAATATTTAAAAGACAAACTTGAAATCTTTTGTTCAACAAATAGAGAGGGGGCGTATTTTTAAATTTTCTTCAAATTAATTTAATTTCTTGGAAAGGATAATGTTATTTTGTCCTGCATAAACCGCGTAATCCCTATGCTTAGGTTTCTATCCGTCCATTACTCCAATTGGCGGGTATCAGACCCTCGATTATCTTGGGTAAACCGCAGATAATGCGAATTTGGACATTTGCCCATCAGGTGAATCCTCGAATAAAGACTTTCTAAATAGCTTATCTATGCGAATAGGGAAAGTCTCTCATCAACTTATCTGAATAGGGAAAGTGCCTGAAATGATAGCATCATGTTTTATGACCCTTTGTAAAACAATGCGTTATACTATTTTTTTAAGAAGTCTGCCATTGAAATACCCAATTTTTCAGTTATTTTGAAATAAACAGATAACGAGTTGGAATATTGACACTGTTAATCTTATCTGCGCCGTAAAATCTTCCTCTGGCAAACAATTTCAAAAACCCGAGGATTCTCGACGAGGTAAAGTAATGCGATTATTGCGCTGAAATATTTTCTAAAATGTATCTTTTGCAAGTCACGCCTTCCCGCCGTACATTCACAATTTTTATCGTGCGAGAAGATTGTAAACGAGGCTTCGCTTTGCGACGCCGTGAGAGCATGTTCTCGTATCGTATTTCTCGGTACTTTATTATCTTTTGGAGGTGTGTACCTCTGCGATACCAGACATCGTAACGAGACGCATTGTAAACCGGGTCGCGCTTCTCTTTCGCGATCTCTCGCGTGCCGTACCAGCAATGGGCCCGATGGCTCGCGGCACTCCGGCGATAGCTCTTCGGCAAAAAGCCGCCAATTGCTCTCGCGGGATCATCGGATGCGATTTTCATTGGGATTTCGCGGGGCGAAATTGCGAGCGGAGAAAACTGGGGAAGGAGAATTATCGGCAGTCGGCTGCTATTCGTAAACTCTTGCGAGGAGAAACACGGAAGAAGATAAATTACAATAGCGTGTAAAAAGGATGTTTCGTAGCTGTAAGAAAGAAGCTAGGCTTCGAGACTCGGAGTCCAGAAAGAGGTGAGAGATACAGGGAGAGAGTTAACAGGTGCGCCGCGAAATTATCGCCAATTAAGTGCTTTTTTTTGCCACCGCGGTAAAAGCGTAAAAGCCGCGCTCGCGAATTGAATACCGCGCAATTACGATGCTCCGTCATCGTGCCTTTTTTTTCCCTCCGCGATCATCCCGGCACGAGGCGCGTCCGTTAATTTGGCGGAGGGAATTTAATTAACGCGAATTCGTGCGCTCGTTTTCGTTGCGCCACGCGCGCGCCAAGTCGCGAACGATTCCACCTCGCAGACGTGTATTTATTAAACACGAATGCATCCATTACGTCTTACGGTGCCTGACAATCATTATAACGTATTTCTTTTCTCATAATCGGCGATAATTGGAGCGGGGTAGAAGGAATAATTAGCGTGCGAACACACGCTGGGTATAAGTTATTACATGTCTGGCCGAGGACGTTCTCCTCGGTCGCAAAGTCATTTTGGCGCCATTAACGGTAAAACTATACGTTCTGATTGCGGAATGAGAGATTTGACGCTGTTGATATATGATGACTTTATAATTGCATCTGGAACATGTTACGAATCTTAATCCACTCGGAGCTTTGCGTCTCCCAACCGATGCAAATTATTTGCCGAATGACAAAGAAGTTGTCCCTTATTCGCTAGAGCCTAATCTACAATGTGCGCTCTGCATCTAGAAACATTCTATTTTATACAAACAGATCAAAAACGCTTAAAACGTTGTGTAATATACAATTTATCACCTTGCACAAATTTTTTAAACGTATTTATTGACTACAAAATAGAATGTTTCTAGACGCAGAGAGCACATTGTAGACTAGGCTTAAATAACGAAAGAGTTAAGCCAACGGCACACGATACTATTTTTTTCCTACTGGATTGCTTACGAGAATCAATAAGGACGCAAAGTTGTTAGATCAGGTGACTTAAGGCTAAATTGGCTCTCGCAAACAATTCAGTAGGAAAAATAGTATCGTGCTCCGTTGACTATATATTCTATCTCGTCGGGTGACAATCGACTTGTCGCAAATGGTGACGAATGGAAAACCGAATACCTCACTTAGACTTTCCCTAAAAAGTGATTTTCCACCTTTTTTACGATCGTAATAAAAACACAAATCTTTGCGGTAAATATCGCAACGTCGTTCCCGTAGCTTTCTGTAAAAGTATATAGTAAACGTCCGCTTTTGTTGAAGCATATTAAACTACGCGCAAATAAATTTCTTGATATTTTTATCCTCGGACATGAAAGTATAAGTAGACAGAAATGCACTTCTTACACATGTATTTACTTCCCAGTTAGGAAACCGCTGTGATGTCGTAATTTTGCATGCGAGAGCCAAGAAACGTCAATGAAACTTTCCTCCACGCGAAACGACTGCTCTTATCTTAATCGTTGCTAGTTATTATAGGACAGTGGATGAAGATACACTGCCGCCAACCATGATTTCATTAAGAGATCGTGGCTGTATTTGTCCCACATCACATTAACGGGTTACCCCTTATTCGATACTTAATGCCGAGCGCGAAATGACGCGTGACGCGTGTAATGCTCAGAGGTTCGTGCAAAATATCGGCCTGACGATCGCGTGGAAGTCGCCGTATCCTCGATTGAACATTAATAGGAGGTATATTAAACCGGAGATAGGAGGAGGGGGGCGTTATCGCATCCTCTCTTGTGCCGCGCGCGATTACGGAAAGTCCGGCAAGAAGATCGTTACGATTTATATTTATCAGCGGTCGACGTACCATATTATTACGGTTTTTGCAACAGCGATCAATTCGCGGCGTTAGTGCCCATATTCGCGAGGCTCGTAATAGGAGGATGTTGCACGATCTCGGACATGTTCGGCGGCATATTTTGCCACTTGTTGTCCTTTTTCCTTTTTTAATTACGACAGCTGTCCCCCGCGCGCGCTCGACGGCGCCGGCGAAGATTTATGGAATCGCACGGGATGTGTTTCCATTTGGCGCACCGCGGGTGCCATCGGATTATCCCGATGGTAGACCGTGTCCGATTTGATATACGGAAGTACTGCGCTACGTTTCCTAGTTTTCTTGCTTCGTTAAAATATACGAACCACGCGGGAGAGACGCGGCGTTGACGAATAGCTCGGATGAAATCAGAGGGATCCCGGAGAGTGCTGTCGAGTGTCCGGAAATTAACCGAGATCTGAAAGTATTTGTGTATACGGAAAACCGGATATCTAAAAAGAAATCCCTGCTGTCCGACTAAACAATTCAAAAATGTGAGTGCAAGAATAGCACACCCGTTCCAAAATCAACAGATCTTTAAAAATATGAAGAATACACGTATAATCTTTTTAAGTTAAAAGACTAAGATTCATATAATGTTGATTGCCTAGAATATAGACGAGGGAGAGACTGCTGACCAAAATCTTGTACACCAATGCCCACTAATGCCCAGTGGGCATTACTTTATCTTAATATCTTATCTTTATAATGCCCCGACAAGGCTTAATGCCCAAACTAGTGCGCCTAGCAATGCCGCAAATCTGTACATCACAATGCCCTCGGCGGTTTACCCCTCGAATATAGATTAAAAATATCGTTCTGATGTTTTACTATAATTTGTGTTAAAATTTACGATCCCCGCGCGTCTAAGTGGACAATAGTTTTTCGAACGAATTGACGCAGGTGTCGCAAAATTATTTTTCGTGTCTAAGGCGTAATGTTAGCATTACGCTTTCGAATATCAATTTGCCAAACGAAGACAGCGCGAACGCTTCATGCTCGAACTGCAGGTTCAATTCCGAGCAAATTGAAACGGGAGCAAAACGGGCTTACGAAACTGCGAGTTGCCATATTTGCGCGTTGCGGTTTTTCGCTGGTGCTACTTCACAAGACAAGCAAGTAATCTAGCTAGAAAACTAGTAGAAATAATTCGTTCCATGTGTAACGGGAATTAATTAAATGTCTTAGAAATATCGCCGATGATAAATCTTAAAACTATTACGAAGCTAATGGTATTTACAAGCGCAAAATACATGATCGCCGATTCTGCGAAGTTTACAGTAATTTAATAATTATTTCTTGCAATATATAGCGTCGCGTGTGCCGGGAGTAACGATGAAACGATGACAGCTATTTACCTTAATATCGTGGCTCGATCAAGGCTAATCGAAGAGATTGCCTCTTGCGCTGTATGCGCTGTCACATTACGATGATTTACAACTGCAGCGTGTCACAGCACATCTGTCTGCTACGCTATTCCCTTATACGAAGCGCGATCGGTATCAATGGAAAAGTTAAGGTAGATAGAAGCGATAAGAAGCGCAAGGTACCACCGAACGAGACATATTTAGATGCAAATCCCACGCGTACAATTGCTGCACAAAAGCAAATCCGCCCCTTCCCAGTAAGACTAATCTCTTTCATGCGCGAGATAAAGGATCGTTGAATAATTCAAAGCGCGAGACATTTACGAGACGCTATTGTTTCATCAAAATTAGGTTACTCATTTTTGTTTCGGTCACGTTAATTAACACGCGTGAGCAATAGTTTTCGTTCCATCATTAAACGCGCTAATGTAAGCTCTGTCTTTAAGGTAGATGGTCACGATATGAATATCCGTGTAATTTAATAAAACCTTGCCCCGCCGTTATCATTACCCTTGAGCGAGCACGACACATCATTTGCATCGTCACGATTACTTCACGCCACAGTCGTAATCTTACATATTGCGCGACAGACTTATTTTTAGTGGTCGCGGTAATTTTGCTTGGTATTTTTTCCACGTCAAAATTTTTAATACACACATGCACACACATTTTGAAGAGAATCGAAATTTATCAAACATGACTTGGTGCGGCTGTGTATAATTGCAGAACCTTTTATTATTCCGAACCGTTTATTATATGGGCATGTTTTTAGGGCGTATAATTTGGATCAGATTTTAAAGTTAATATTTTATTCACTTATCAGCGATAAGTGAATAAAACTCTTAAATGATTCATTTCAAAGGCCACAACTCAAGATGTTAAAATACCCGATAGCAACGTTGTCCGTCGTTATTCTTTCGACGAATAAAGTTAGGAAAAAATTGACTCCAACGCGGACCTTGGAAATACGCGTCGCCATTCAAGTCGAGGCAGTTTCTTTGTGCCTGGCCGTTTATTCCAGTCGATTGAACGTTCGGGCCGGATTGCGGCTTGACCGACGGTAATCCGATCGCTCCTAGTCTAATTATCCGAGAAGGGCGACTCGTTGCGATGGTATCGTCATCTTTCGCAGGTTCAAGATTAATGTCGCGCCGATAAGCGGCACAGAACGTTCCCGTAATCACGTTCTCGGTTCGCCTTTTTTTCTTCCCTTCGACGAGGCGGCAAATACGCGCACGAAGGCATGTATGCTAAAGAGACGATATTCTTTCGCAGTCTAGGCTAGTTCCGCGATCAAGACTAATGGGCTGCGGCTTGGACGCTGTTTGCGATAAGCGGCACAAGTGTGTCACGGTTATTAAAAGCTTTCGCGGTGAGACGTGGCCAGCTAGAGCACTTAGAGCGTGCTGGAGCCAAGTCGACATAGCGTCGTGTAATTTCTCGTTTTTCTCGCCCACCTCAACGTTAACGTTTTTTTTTCTTTCTTGTACATTGCACTTGGCTGATGACGGTTCTTGCCGTAAATCAAAATTTTTGGAACGAAAGTTTCCGACTCGTCGATTTGATTGCTCCTGCGAAGTGCGATCATAAATTCGGCATTTTTATAGCGGACGTGCTAAGAAACGTTATAAGCTTGAGATAAAAAACAAATTCGCGGGCAGTCGGGAGGGAAATTTAGAAAGTTCTATATATCATATTAAATTGCTTACGGAGATTCTTATGCTCTCTACGTTGCGTACGAAGGAATATTTGTTACGGCAACAGCTGCTACGCATTCAGCTCGACCACTGTGTACGTGCGATATTTACGAAATTAACGTGTCGTTATTGTGCTGATGACGTCTACGGAGTCACGCTTTGGACAATTACGCGGAGTGTTCCCACGTTACATCGAGTTATAGCGATCGCTGCGGGCGTAGGACGAGAATGTAATTCAAACTGAATTTCGTAGTTAATGAGGTGAATCAACGTAACACACAAGGGCTCTAACCACGCCCCCATGTGGCGAGGTCTTTGCAATTATGCTCGGGGAAATGCGCGGATTGACCGTGCCTCGTTCTCAAAGCCCGGAAACACGTGTCTCGCGATGAGACGTAATCGGCAAATGTGTAACAAGGTGAACTCACGCTGAACCCGTCTTGTTACACAATCGTGTTACGCGTTACCCCGGGGGCTTTTGTCGCGGCGACTCAACAAATCGCTGTTTACACGAGCTATCGATCGCGCAACGAAAATTCAATTATTCGAAACGAACGGGCGATTAATTTCTACCGTAAACGTAATTACGCCGATAACGTTTCTCCCACTATCGCGGCCTTTAGAGCTTGCGGAGAAACGGACGAGACTCGACGAGACTCGGAAACACTCTCCGTCGCCTTGAAGCGTTTTTGTTTAAATAAAAATCCGATATACCGCGAGTTTCTTTCATGATTCCTTGGCGTTATCGATGACTGATTGATACGTCAATACTCAAGTTCACGTAGAATTGCGCCTACCTCGTCGCTGGATAAATACGCTTGTGTTTTGACAGTGACGTTTTATGGGGATCATCAAGTCGCGAAGGGTTCGTTGCAACCGGCATGAATCGCTGCTTTAAACGTCCAAGTCTCTCGCAGTCAAGTCCGCCTTTCAGCCCAAGCATACGCGATGACTCGGTGATAGAATTATGGGGAGATATTTAACGGTCGATAGCTATTCCCGATGGCAGCGGTGACATTAGGTTTCTCTCGGTGCTCGTAAAGAGATCCTCGAGGGAGTGTACCGAGAGGCGCCGATACAAAGGCGCTGTTCTTTGTATTCATTCTTCGAGAGTCAACCTATCGATTGAGGCAACGCCGAGGAAGATACGCGTATGAATGCGCGGAATGTGTAATGATGAAAATGTATTCGTGTGTTGCGCCTCGACAAAAAAATCCAAGTTGTAATTAACTTTTTAAATGATGACTCTGGATTTATGTTTCCCTTAATATCCCCGTGACGAGTCGTGCCGCGCTCGGTGAGGCTCACAAACGAATGGTCCACGGACAATGTTAAATGGTACCACTGTGTAATCATCGGGTGAACTTTAAAATCGATATATCGCTGAAAATAGTACGGACGTGGCACACTTCCTTATGCGGCCTCGTTTACGAGCTTCACGCGGTTTGTCAAGTTAAATCGCTAACGAGCAGAATTAAATTCCTGCAACCCTTTATACACACCTTAACACTTACGTATCGATCGGAGCAAACGTCATTTGTTATCAGTGTCTATAATTATACCTTTTATCACAAGATACTATGTAATTAGTTTCTGGAGAAGAAATGGCATTTCGCTTAATCGACATGGTTTACGATCGCACGGTGAAAGTGGAGTTTTCCGCGGGCAGAAAAACACGCGAATATTTTCATCGCAGAATTTCGTGGGAGGAGCGTAGCGCTATTAAAATACCACGCGGCGATTTATCGTTCAATAACACGGACAAGAGTGTGGAGAACGAGGAATATTCATTGGGAGAGTTGTTTCACAAGAACTTTGTCTTTCGCTTTCAAGTCCCCGACGGTTCTCCCGCATGATTTGCAAAAGCGCGCCTCGCTTCCTCGCCCCAGCCGTTTCTTTCCGCGTCGCGCAATCTCGAAATTGCCGGCAAACACGCCAGCGCAAACTCACGGAATTTACGCAAATGCGTACGGCTGGCAAGGTCGACCATTGGCCGAGAGAGTCCCACGATCAATACTATAGACTCTGCCCCCGTTTCGTTCAACTTTTAAACGAAGCTGGGCAGCGTCGTTGTCTTCTGTCGTCTTCGTAATTGCGTTAACTCATCTTTAAGGCCTTTTTATTAAGCTTGTAAATTATTCGTGTTTCTAATCTTCTTTTAAATAATCTTTATAAACGGTGGCAGTTTTCCACGTAAATTTTATCTCGCCAATTATTCTCAACCATTTTTCCCATACGGTTGGCACGCCAGGGCGCATCCGGTTTATGCGACTTTTGGAATTCGCAGCTGTTTGCCAAGCAAACGGCACATTTTTATGTGACAGCCGTGCTGTAAGATAGCTCTAGTAAGTCCGGGTCTCGCTCTACGACCGTAAAGTCCCACTACCTGGGAAGATGGTATTGTTCATTCAGCGACCAGTTTCTGAACGGGAACTCAATGGTCCGGTTAAACGCGTTACGTACGTCCAACCGGCTCGACAGCCGTCCATTTTATCTCGATCACTTAACTCCGCTATTATTTCCTATAATATGGTTCTCGCATTTTTTTTCGAATTATTAACATCGTTCGAGCGCAGAGAGTCTATAAAATAAATCAATGCTTTTACGATCCTCCTGAATGAAGATATATTATAATTTCTTTCCAAACCCTCAAACGACTCCTGATATTTAAGGCGATTCGTGAAATGCGATAATATTTTACAACGCTTGAAATAAAATATGTAGCATCGACATATTTTATTTCTAACATCACATAATTGCACGTAACATAAATTTGCGCAGTAAAATTACCCAAGCTATACATTTCGTCATACAGAGAGTCTAATTATATCAAAATTTACACAGAATGAGATAAGTAAATACATAGTCACGTCAAAGAACCAGACAGATAAAATGAGACGTGGAGAACGTACGTAGATGGAAGTACGAAAGAAATCACGGAGCAAAGAAGGTAATTTCACGCTATCCTGCTCGACAGTTGGTCTGTAGATACAGGTATCGATCGCGCGATCGAGCGAAGAATGCGCACTGCCGATCCCATTTGATTATTACGTTCAGCGGGACACGTAACAATAGTGGATGTAAAATAACATTTGCGCACACCATCGTTAGCGCGTTACGCCGATTTCTGCCGAACTCCGTGCTACCGCGTTTTAATTAAATCCGCCGGACGCGTTCCATTTCAAAATCCGGCATTACTTCGAACGTTTACGCAACTTTACGATCGCTCGGCAGAAATTTTAACGTGTGCACCGGTCCGTAATCGCCATCGGCCCCGCTAAAAAGCGATCGACAGTATCGCGTGCAAAACACGTAAAAAGTATATTTAACAGTTTTTCCACGTGCAGATTTATTTTACACCATTTTCGCGGTATGTTTATGTTCCATTTATCTTGCCGTGTCATAATTATAATTTCTCGTGATAATCATAGGGAAAGTATTTTTGCGACATCGAATTTGAGACTCAGGTTGGCTTACAGTATTTTACGACGCTACTGTCTCTAGTATATAAAATTCTTTTAAAGGAAAATTATTTTCTAGAAAGATGACGTTTTTCAGATTCACTGGTTTCTTCGTGATGAATCTTTAATTGAAAGGTGCTATCGAAGTATTTTAAATCCCGCAGATGACAAACTTCGTAAGAAACTTGAGAATTTCTTCGCGCAGTTTTTTTCGAGACTGGATGACACGAGCTACTTTAAGATCAAGTTCGCGAACCTGTTTTTCGTGAATTCTTCGTTCGTTGAGGGAATTTTGGCGGGCGAAGGGCGTATCCGGAAATTCGTGTGCACCGGCTGGCGGTCAGAGGATCGATCGTTATCGCGATTCATTGTCTCAGGGCAAAGACGGGTCACGAGTGACGGTTTATCAAGGAGATTATCTAGATGGACTCCGCCCGTTATATCGGCTACCGTGTAATCGACTGTTACACCACGAACGAAAAGAAAATCCGCGAGAGCCTGCCTTGCCAATCCTGCCGCGTCACGCCGTCTCATTCGCGATAGAAACTTTGCCACGTTTTAATTCCTGGAAACCGCGTTTTTGCACCCCCGAGAAGGGATTGCTGCTTGAATTTTTATTAATCTAGAATAACAAGAATAAGTAGAACGTACACTGCACGAGTTTATCAGACTAGCTTTCTAAAGTCTAAATAAAAAAAAATTTTTTTATATAATTTTTCAAGGAAAACGTTGCGATTACAATTATTGAAATGTATTTACTTAAAAACGTGTGCCAATGCACACTTGGCAGGCTGTTAATAAATCTTATGAAAATTTGTAATGAAAATCTTTTCTTTTCTTTTTTGGCACGAGACTGCACTGTAAAAAAATCACATGTAAAATTACAATTATTATAGTGAGTAACATTGGAACCATCTGTTAAAGGTGTATATTTACATACGTCAGTGAATTTACACCTCATATATTATTACCTTATATAACAAGTAAACTGCTTGCTTTTAATTGTATAAATTTTACAATTTTCTGTAATTTTTCATCATGTGTAAACAAGTATTTACACAACAGAGAGTAACACAAAAATTGTTTGTAAAAGTCTATAAATTTATATATTTCCGCTATTAATAGTGTAATCGCTACACTCATTATGTATGTAATTTTACATACTTTTTTTACAGTGTGACTGTTCTAGTAACGATATACAAATGCAGATTTAAGAGTGCCTATTGTTCTTCATGCGGAGTGTGTCGAACAACGAAGAGTCGTTGATGCCACAAGACCGGAACTTCGCTTGCGTTCATTTCCTTTCGTTCAGTATCACCACGATTTGTCGTATCGCGCAAATACTTGTCTTGAGTGAATCGCTTAATGGATTACACGGAAAGCCGATGCCTTCCTAAGCATCCACTTAACAATTTCTAGACAAAATTCAGACATGGCTCTATACTTGTAGTAAGTTAAAAGGCGCTTGAATAAACTTAACAAGTTCCGGTCCAATTAGCCAAAGATTTCGTCGCGGAGTTCGCGGGTCATCTCGTTAAGAGCTCTCCAATTAGCGGCGGAGCTAGAGTTGTCATCGTCGCAGATGAAAGGTATTTATTTGATTTGCACATCTTTCAAGCCGATTTAAAAGAAAATTCTGTTAATAAGTTAACTTCTTACGATAGTGCGATAAAATTCGATACGGCGTTTGGTTCGTAAGATGGTAGCTATCAACATCTTATTATCCGATGAAAGGTTCAAATTAGTCGAGAGCTAACAGTTTTACAATCCTGGACGATGTCTTGACTTAATGCGGTAAGGAATCTTTGTACGCAAAGAGGTTGAAAAAGCACGCGATAAGTGCCTTCTATTAGGAAAACCTACTTCAGGCGGGCGCCCCGCCACGCAGCCTCCTCGTCTTCCTTGTGTCGGCAACATGTCGCACTTCCAAGAGAAAGTACGCTAAGCTCAAAGCTCCCCGATGCGTGACTAACATCGCCCCGTGGATTGCGTGAAGTTCGATCGATCGCACAGAAGCGATTGGTCGATGCACTTTTTTCCGTCGGATCCGATTACTCCGCGATTTATGCTTCCTTCATTGTTCCACTAGGCGCGCCTTCGCGCGAATTTATCTCCGTGCGCAAATATCGAACTTGCATATGAATTGATGCTGCACGATTTCTTCGTTGAAGTCACTGCGCTCTGATCGGCACGTTTGCGCACACGTTGAGTTAAAATAAAATAAGAAATCAAAGTCAATTTAAAAAAAGGCACGTCTACAATGAAAACCCCAATCTCGTTTATTCTAGACGTTCGATCCTTCAAGATGAACGAAACAAATTTCTTCATCCGTTTACGCGAGTAAAGAAGGAGAATCCTATTCTCTGCTGCTAAGCTCGCGTAGAATCAGTGTTGTACTCAAATCCGTCCGACGACGCTCGAAGACGAAATGGTATTTTCTAGCGGAATTCACTTTCCTGTTGTTCGCTTTGTCGTTCGATGACCGGAGATGGTAGACTGTTCGCCGGTGTCCTTCCGCTGTGACGAGGGGGCCGAGATACAACAGCCTCGAGATAAACAATTTAAGAATGACTCGTTGCAACAGAATTGTTTGGGCTCGCCACCGTTTCTCAATGCAAATTACCAATCTAGAAAATATCGATTCTGACTTTGTCTCAGAGTCGGGGTCGTGACCGAGAATTTTACCTCTCATCTTAAGGACTATTATCTTAATATTAATAGACAGACACGATGTGAGATTAGAAAGGAAGAGGAAAATCTTATTTTAAACGGACATGTTAGTATTCATATTCATCGTCGCCCTTTCACTTCTTCGCTTTCAACGTTTAATTAAATGTTGTACAAAATCGCGACGCGCGTTATGATCATATGCATGATTTGCAAATGTGTAATTTGAGAGTTGCACGACGAGTGGAAACGAGCATGCCGCGTGAGGGATGTACGTGGCATTGTTGGGAATTTTTTTTTAAGTTGTAATTAGATCCTGCCTGGGACATCGTAAGTGGAAAACTTTCATCTCGATGCCGCGACTTATTACCGCGCGATGATTTATGAATAGCGTACGATAGTACGCGTCGCGCACGATATAATTTACAATGGAACCGAATCTACCTTCGCATAGCTTACGAGCTTCAATCTCTTGCCGAGAGGTTTTCCCCTCAACCGTTAATTGATCTGCAACAATGAACTCCTCTGAGTGTGCCCATTTTCTACTCTCTGAAAGGATTCATTTTGAGCCTCCGCGAAAGTAGGCAAACGTCAGCGATAGGAAATCGGCTTCCGAGTTCTGTTATTGCTCGAGAAGTTCGAGAGAACTTCTGTTATGAAATTCCTCTCGTACGTCTGCTCGTTGCTGGTGTTAATTAAATCTTCAACAACTCCAAAACTGTACAGATCGTGCTTAACGGCGGCAGCGCGTTTTAATTATGAAATATTTAACATAAATATATCAAAGGAGAATTTCTTTTCTATAGAATTTAAGGAAGAGATTCACAAGAGAACAGCGATATGAATTTTTATCGTTATTTCTATTCTTACGCAAATTTATTATTATTATTTTATTTATTAGAGTATTAAGGAATCGTCCTCTTAGCGCGCAAAGCGTGCTGAATATTACAGACGTATTACAGCGTCGAAGTGAAGTTACATAATTCTCTCTAAAGAGTTTTTTCGAACTCAGGAAATCCTGTTATTTTAGAAGGAAAACGTTTTCTTCGGCGCGACAATGCACCGAAATCGATCGTTAAGGTCACTGCAGACCGGTAAAAAACTCCTCGGTCGGCGATCGGGAGAGAACCGGTTTCTCTTGGCGGTCTAGCACGTGCCCGATGATGAGGCACCATCGTCACGAGGAAGCGAGACGTCCCTCCCCAATTTATTTCTTACTTTCTCCGTCTCATTGATCCTTTCACGCCCACGGCGCCACATTTTTATTAGGAACAAATGCTGCGTTTGTCAGACCACTGACGGCGAACTGTCCCGTTTACGACACCCTGTGTCTCGGTTAACTTAACAGCTTCACGAATTTCGCAGAAATAAAGCCATTTACTCTCGCATTACCGTATTCGCACGGTAAACACTCGGCTTCGAGATGAACAATTTCAGTTATGTTGTAACAACTACTAATCTTATCATCATAAACTTATTGTTATCCAATTTATTTGATCAGAAATTATTTTATTATCTCGTTCCATCTTACCGTTGTCATATTTTAAGAATCTATAAACTTGTATACTAAGCTCTTATGCTTATGCTTGCAAAAATTATTTTCCACGTGAAGGATTGATTTCGCATGAAAATGTAATGCCGAATGTTCAGAGCCGTGTTAAATCGCAGCGACCGTAGGTTCGATACGAGGCGAATTGCGACGGAGTGTAGGGAACAGGGCGGGACAAGATGATCACGAAGGGTGCAGTTAAGGAGTATACAGCGGTCGGTCGGTTGCCTCGTCTTTCAGACGTGTTGTTTGAGCTGCGGGGGCGAGACAATCCGCCCACATCGTTGCATCGAACGAGTCGCGTCGCCGTCTCGCCCAGCATTTGCATTTTCTCCCTACCCTTCGTGATCAACAAGAGCCTCGCGAAACATCAATGCCCGTGATTCAACGGCTGTTGCCAGTGCCATTTGTACCGATTGTATTTAAAGAAATCAATAAGCATGATGTAGCCGCGCTCGTCTTCAATATAAAATATGATTGTACAGAGTGTCTCGTCTACCGTTCATGAATAGCGATTTTGCTGACAAAGTCTAGGTCGTGTAACTGTGATTTTCGTTGTTATAACTCACTCAACTACTTCGTAGTTACTTCGTAAACAGCTTGAAAGGATAAATCTCGTTTCATCCTTTGGATTTTTGGAAAATTGGAGGATCAATTAATTTTAAAAGGAACGCGATGATGCTCTTGGAATTTTTCGCGAAAAGATAGTTGCAAATGGCGGTTCATGTTGATTGTCTCCGCTCTGTTTGAGGATGTTACGTTTGTCAATATATATTTCAGGCTGTATGTACAAATTTTGTCGTATATAATTTTATCGTCGGTAATTGCAATACAGGTTCCTGCCGCAGATGCAATACAGGTCCCTGCAGTACAGACGGTACAGCAGAAATTCTAGAGTTGCACCAGCGAGTGATAGCCATCCGATCGATGCTAAACCCAGCAGTAGCTGGTAATCCAGGCTGTCGGGCTTGCTTTACTATCTACGGATACATACGCGATACCCACGTGATTAATATCCACTAATTTAACGCTAACGTTGTGCAATTATTGACGAAATGCATTTTATTATTTCGAGTAAAGCCATATCTAAACAATATTATCCTCACCATCCATTGTAATTAATCACACTGATAGCAACATTCGTTCATCGGTTTAATTTCGCATTCATGCTCTCTCATACATCACGATTCGTCATTTCGTTTTCCATCTACATCATCGTAATTAATTAATAATATTATGCGAAAATGACACTGCAGCATTAATTATGTTAAAAAAGAGAATAATACGCGGTGGAATATCGCAGACATTGCTTTCGCTCGACGATTATGCAATGCCTCCCTCTCTCTGCTTCATCCCCGCTCTTAATTATGCATAATCTGCAGCATCGAGCTAATTAACTGCAATTTACGGCCGTCTGATGCGAGCACATCATGCACTCGGTGGAAAATCTCGCGTCTCTTTAGCGAGTTGAGCAGCCACGGTGAGAGTCTGAGTTCAACCCTTCGCTCTTTCACTCCTTTTAATATCGCTCTCAATGTAGGTCCCGCCGACTGTTTTAAGAAAATTAATCCCGGCCGTCTTTCAATCCCTAGCTGATCTCGTTAACGGGTCGCTTAAGTGCTACGTAAACCTCGGCGATATTAAAATTATACACCAGACTGTGCTTTTCACGCAGGCATTTTCTCTGACAGAGGGAACAAGGTAGGCGTTTTCTTAATGAGATGCTTTTTAATTATTTCGCTCTGCAATTAAAGCGGACCTATTTCCCCGTAATCGTTTACCAGCGTGTACAGAACCGAGGCACGCATGCGAATATGTTCCTTAAAAATTCGGTGGAAATTCTACTCTGACGACTCGCAATAAATAACGGCCGCGTATTGTTACATAAATGAACAACGACGCGGAAAAGCGTTGGCGGTCGTTCAGTCGGCAATGAAATAAAAATAACCGTCGTTCTACAACGCACGCGACGTAGCTGGGTTTTTTTAAAAAGCAGCGAGGAGACTCGGCGGAGCGAGAAACAAAAGGTTGCCGCGCGATCGCGACCGAGATTTTTCCGATTCGAGCCGCACGCACGGACGAGAGCCTCTGACCCACATTTCAACCGAGGTATTGCTCCGAGCCCCATCACCTGGCTCCAGCATCACTTCTTGCGCCAGCAACTGCATCGCGCTCAGGTTGCAAGGGGATTTGTTTCCTTTACAAGAACGAGCAGAAAGTTTCGAGAACATTACAACGTTACGATCGGCGAGGCCAGGAGCGGGAAGAAAGAAACGGAGCGGAGGAACTAATCACGTTGTCACGGGCGTAGGCGCTCAGCTGTTATCGCGCGCGGAATGCCTGCAGGGCTTGTCCGTCTAAACCCGGCCTAGTTCTGCAATCGAGTAACTTGCAGGATATCATTTCCTATCCTCGGATGTAATCTGTAACTCGGCGGAGAAATTTCTCGCAAGATTCATCAAGCGCCAATAATTACCGCGACGGCCTCGTTCGCGACGTGATATACAATTTATGCGTGTCGCCTGCGCGACGGAACCGCGCTCGATAATTCATTTGCTCCAGATCCCCCTTTTTTCGTCGTCGTCATCGTCGATATGTAGATTCATCTCGCTTCTATCCGGCCGTTTAGGAAAGGGAAACAACGCGCTGTCTCGCACGCCAGATGAATTTTCTTGGAAATATGAATTCCATTTTGATTTCCCGGCCTCGCCTCCGCTCGCTTTTTCTCCATTCCGGTCGTTATTCCGGTCGGTGGAATGCAAAGAAATGTCGATCGATTATGCATACGAGCACGAAAGAAGATATTGCGGAACGCTTTCGAGACCTTTTTACTCCTCCTCGCATATCATATCTAGTGGCTTGAAGTGATTGTTTCATGCGATATTATTATCAGCGAATTTTTGTATTTTTTTGTAGGCATTCTCCTGTAGTTATACTCTGTGGCGGCCTCAGGCGCCTCTACGCAACGGTCGCCCGACCACCACACAGCGCCACGCGCGTCGGCGCCAGCACCGCAAGCTCGGGCCCCGGTGGGAAAGCTCCGCTAAACGCCGCAGGCCCCAAGCGCTTTTCTCATGCGCAAGATTCAGTGGAGATTAGCATAAAAGCACACAGCCGCGGGACCAACGACGCTGAACAATTCCATAGACTATCCGACATGTTCCCAAGAGCTTTAGTTGCGAACATCACGATGCGACCCACTGTCGTTCTCCTCCTCGGAGTAACGACGGCGCTGAATTATAATATTCGCAGCTAAAAGCCTCTGATTACATATCGGATTGACTATGGATTCGCTTGTGGCCCTTGGTCTCGCGGCGCGCGCTTATATGCTAATCTCCACTGAATCTTGCGCACGAGAAAAGCGCTCGGGGCCTGCGGCGGTGCATGGAGCTTTCCCGCCGGGGCCCGAGGCTTGCGACGCCGTGTGGTGGCCGGGCGGTCATTGCGTATGGGCGCCTGAAGCCGCCACATACTCTAAAACGTTTGCTAATGTTCTTAAATTTGGAGCCAAGGATTTTTTCAGTTATTTAAATTAAATACTTTAAATAACATTGAGACAATTAGAAGGAAAAGGCGAAAGGCATAAGAATCCGAGGCAGGGGCGGAGGAATTTCCTTCCAAGAACTTCTGACGAGCTCGATTCCTTTGCAGGTGCGTCGAACGATCTCGGCTTAACGTATCGAGATAACCGTGCACGGGTGCATACATATTCGCGTTATACGACACGCATACGATTGTGACACAATCGGTACAGATCGCACGACTGCGCGACGCAACCGGAGGATTTCTCACGCGATAATTTGCTCGCGAACTCGGAAGAAAATATCAGAAAAACGTTACATTGTGCCCTAAATGCTGTGAGAACGAGCGGGCGCATTTTGCGCGCTATACCGATTGTTTTTCGTGCTAATTAAAGGAGCGGCAGCGAGGGATCGTGATCGGTTCGTGCGATTTCATTCTTTCGCATTTAGAATTAAAACGGAAAACTCGACACAGTTCACTATGTGTGTTGACTTCCTGTATCGATTCTTCACGATTTTACGAATGTTTGTAAGATGCAAATTGCTTCTCGTTTTTCAAAACGCCACAAGGCATTCATGACGAAACGCAAAATGCTGGAACCAGCGACTGGTCGGCCGGTGCCTTTGGCGAACGATGAGAGAAAGAGACGCGTAACGTCCGTTAATGAGGCTTTTTCTTACGGCACAAGTGTCCGTGTGCAACACCTCGTGACAGTATCTCATAACTTCCACAGTAATTTCCACGGTTCTAACTCGGTAAAATTGACTCTAAATCCCGCATGGGCACCGTGACTTCTAACGAGACGGCGCAAATTTGACGCAACGCGCGTGTCTATCACTACGTAACGTTATTAGTATAACATTTAAAATTAAGAAAATTAATCGAAAGACGAGGAACGGCACAAAAGAAAACAACCGTCTAAAATTGAAGCAAAACATTAAGCGCATCGCTATCGAATCCGTGTTATTCGAGAAAAATCGTGCTGCACGCGGTCACGTAAACTCGCGAGCCGAATTTACGAGGCCGATATCATCCTCGAAATGCCTTGAAGTATATTGGAAGTCATGCCGCTTTTACGTGGCAAGAATCCTAAAAATGCATAAGATTTCCTTGCGTGTCGTTTAAGCGTCCGCGATTAGCGATTTTAAATATAAAATTTCAGCATCGATTTGCTGTCAATTTTGTTTAATCCTATATTTTCCACGCCGTGCAGGAAGCCTGATAATCATAGCTTAATAAAAGAGAAAACTATTGATGGAAAATCCGTGCGGTTTTTTGCTCGAACAACGCGGTAAATTGCGGAACAAATGTCTTTTGTTCGGGCGAAGTGCATTTTCCGTGCAGCTGCGTCGCTTATTATTCTTAGGCAATCTTTATTACGAGCCAAGCCCACTGATCGTACTTATGAATCAGATAACAAAGTGTCTCATCTTAATAAGGGCCTTTATATTCCGCGACGCGGTTGCATATTCGTGCTTTTAATTGCTAGAATTTATACTGCGAGAGAGAGAGAAAGAGAGAGAGAGAGAGAGAGAGAGAGAGAATTTTACTTCACGAGAGACTAATTCACTTCTTCACCGGCTACACGACGATTAATTTCCATAAAAATATTCACGTACTTTCGTTGCTTGACGTAAATACTTTTTAATTTATGTCATCGCACTTTTTAGTGTTCCCTGTAATTTTAATAAATATTTATCGGCAAAAACGGGGCAAAAATAATTTAACTAAAACATAATTTTTATCCACTTGCCTTTTCAGCTTTCGAAATACTGTCCGCTTATTCAACATTGTTACTGGTATAATATGTGAATAGTAAATTTATAATTTTATGTAAGTGAAACGTTCATGAAAAATCATGGTCTGACAGAAAAAAGATATAATAAATCAGCGCACGTAAGATTTAAAACTCTGTAAGATTACACTTTCCCTTCGATATGGTATTAGTTAAGTAACAAAAATTGCAAGTCTTCTAATTACATCATTCACGTATCGAAAGTGGCGTTGCGATTCTTAAGACACCGAATTCGCAACAAATTCCGTAACTTGCTCGCTTTTGGGTATTGGAAATCTGATTAGCGATCGCGATCTTAAGCTTAGAGAGTCTCGCAAGAACGCCTTAAAGAGAAAAAGAGACCTAGGCCAGGAATGTTGATAATAATCGCCGTGAATCAGATGTCGAACGCACAGACTACGTCGGAGAGAACCTGACCCCTTTACGCGATATTTATATCAAACCGATCGTACGCGTTTTACTTTATCGCATGCAGGCGGGCATTTCGTCATCAACCGATTCGAAGGTGAGATTATTAAAGTTTCCAAAAACGCGGCAGGTTACGGAGAGAGTTACGGCGTGCAACTGGTACGAAAAATGAACGCTCCATTTACGACGGTAAGAAAAAATACTTGAGAAAGGTGCAAAGTAACAAATAAAACAAAAAATATTCACACCAGTCTTCATTTCGGATAATTGATAATTCGCGTCAGACCTCAGGGCAAAATATTCTATGTTTATATAATTTTATTTTAATACATATTTGACACATGTATTGTATTCTAATTTACAAAAATATTTTTCGTATTGCGCGGCGTGCAACATTGTTAGCAAAATTTTATCTTGAATCCCGACACGAAATACAAAACCCGAGTGGGCTCTTGAGATAGGTCTCATCGATCTAGTAAATTAATAGGACTCAATCCACTCGATCCTCATTAATCACCCTGCAGTCTCAAGTTACGTCTCCATTGAAATCTGCCGAGCTTCGGCAGCCGAGCTTCGGCAGCTCCCTCCGCGCTTTGTTACGTCGCGTCGACTGATTCGGAGTTAGGAATTAGCTTCCTGCTATCTCCTTTATTGTCCCGGATGGTCTTCGCGGAGTGGGCGGTTGAGTTCTGTGTTTCTCACCCACGGTATCTCGTGCGTTTCCAGTCGTCGCTTTGCTCGCACGCTCTGTATTTCCCCGCGGCCGTCGCGCTGCTCGGTGCACCGGTTCGTGCAAACCGTGTAGACGGCCTTGCCCGGAGATACACACGCCGGTCACGTCCCCCGTCCCTTCACAACCCACATTTTCACATACACAGCCCGCGCGCGCGAGTCGTTCGCTCATTATTGCCGCGCTTATCCGACTCTGTCATTTCGTAATGCACCGAAATAATACAATGATTCATATTGTATTTTCATTCATAATGGTCTCGCGTCGGGATTAACATAAGTGAGCTTAATAAAATTCATTTCATCGTGGATGTAACCAAATTAATTAGCTCATTAGTTTGAATTGATGAGTTGTATTATGTGAAATTTGTTTTCGTTTGGCGCCCCGAACCAATTATGGATATATCCAGTTTCCTTTGCTATTTCGCTTTGGGGTGAAATCCGCGAATAATAACGCCTAGATTTCAACTATTCGGCTTTGCAGCTGAGTGATCCATCGGCATACAGTCTCTAATGTCAAAACGGTACCAGGGCGATGCAATCAACAGGCGGGTGGCGCGCAGCCCTTGTAAACGAAAAACTAATCCTCGTGGAGCTTCGGTCTCGGCGTCGAGCTACCGGATGTATAATCGTGAGAACCCGAGATCTGGCTCGGTGGCGCGGTGCCTCTTACTTTTCAGCTCGGCTAATTCGATATCCTTCGAATTCGCGATCGCTTTCTCATCTATCTCATCTCGTGGATATGCGAATAGACCGCATAGATTTCCACGAACGATGACGCTTCTTGCGTGATTGGGCAGGATAAAAGTGAATTTCCAAAAGACGTTAATCTTCCAAGCATCGCTTGGTAAGAAGATAAGGAGAATTGTTTCGATACGTAAATAAAGATTTCCGTGGCAGAATTGTATATTTTGCATTGAAAGTAGACAAATTATAAGTCTATTAGGACTGAAGTTTCTCAATGTAACAATGTTCCATTTATAAATAGGATGCACAAGACGTAAAAGAGAGAATTTCGACTTGCACCAGAATGATCTTCGTTTCCGGACAATTATTGAGAAAGTCGACGAAACGAGTTCAGCCGTGCGTCATGGCAATCCGCCTATTTTATCCATTATGCCGCGAGTGGAATGTAGATTTATGTTTATTCAGAAAAGTTCTATTTCACGATGGCAATATACCGTACCGTGGTTATTGGTTCCCAATAAATGTCGGCGTGCTTGCGACATGCGGCGGCCGATGCGGGTCACTTTTTCCACCGCATTACGGTATTAACCGGCTATGTATCGGCCTTTATTTGGCATAACGCATTCCACGGAATACATTTCCCGACGATTTAAGAACTGGTCGCTCGACTTTTACGGTCAACGGCGGCACGGCAAAAGGCACGGAGAGGAATCGAACGGAACGAGTTTGCATTCGCGTAAAATCGCGCTGCCGTGTAGAAAGTGTATTCGGATACCTACATAACACACGTTATAACGCGAATGAAGCCGTCGACTGTAATAATCGGGAAAACGCCGAGGGAGAAAAAAAAAGGACGACGTGGATGACGTAAAAGGGATCGAGCGGTCAGCCCCGCTTCAAGACTTGACACGAGAGGAATATTAATCCTGTCAGATTTCCAAAAGGTTTATATAATGTTATTTAGAGATGCAGCAACTCTCCCAGCGAGATTCCTTACTTTTTTTTTATAGTTGTTCAACACTTTCCTATATCAATTATCTATTCATAAATTATTCATAGCGTCCTGCTCCTCCGCGTGAAAGTGAGGATGCTTTTATCGCGGATATTTTCACAGCACTTGAAACGACGCGCTCGTCGGAGGCCAATAAGAGAAACGGGAAAAGGCACCTCGGTTCTCAGTCATGTAAAACGTTTTACCGTTTTGTTGTCTGAGGACCGTAACGTCCGGCACGCTGCTCCGAGATGCAATTTCACATGTGCCGTTGCATCCCCGATGCATGACGCGCGCAACTTGGTAGCCATGTCGCCGAGTTCTGTTAAATTGAATACTTGCGCACCGGTGACGATCTCGATTATTGCATTTCCACCTACGTCTTCCGTTTCCTTTGCACGCTCCTCGAATTTCCCGTTGCATATTTTTTTCATCTTCACGTTTCAGGAGACAGCCTTCAGATATAGTCGCTAATAGGTACACACTTTAATCTCGAAGCTTTCGCAATTTCCTGGCGCAATTTTTCAATCTTTACAAATCGTACAATTGACCCTTTATTGTGACATAAGGCAATCGTCGATAAGAAGCAACGATTTCACGAGTATCGTCACGTAATCCGTGGTGCGTGTCTAAATTGAAAAGCATCGCTCGATTCCTTTAGTTCCATTTCGCACTCGGCAATTGCACAAGCGATTTATTAAAATGTCCGAAGTAACACCTTAGAAACGCGCCTCGTGACTCGCGGTTGCACACGAACTCCCGGCGTGCAAAAACTTCCTAATTACTTAACGATCTCGACCAGGTTTTTTTTTTTAATTGAAGGATATAAATAAAAAATAAGCTTAGCTTTCGCTGACCTACTCCATATATATTTCAAGCACGTATAAAAATGCTTATTTTATTCCTCACTGAAGCTATAAGTTGCATCTCACTTTCACTTTTCACTCAAGTATTCACTGAAACATTTATCGCACTATCGCTTATAAAAACATACGGTGTACATTGGACGCATAAGTGCGTACGAATGGTCCAGTGTACTGACACGGCCCAAATGAGTGTACGGGTCGGTCATTCGCGCGAAAGTTTACGCAGTTTTATAACGCCCTCTCTGCAACGCCACCTTTTAATTACGACGTTCTATTCACCTTCCCGTTTAAAACGAACTTATTCGATAATTGAGTCTTATCGTGCGCCACATGTAATTTCCTTTTTAGTACGTTTCTGGATTCTCTCGTGAGAAAGGAATTTTCCGTTTTTTCTCAAAGTACCATTTTTACATACTTTACGCCTAAGCCGCCTTATTTCCTTTCTTTTCTAACAATAACCGTTAAGGTTTAATGATTTTATGCTTTCATATAGTGGAGGAAAACTTGGAACTTCTAAATTGAAAGGTAATATCGCGAAAAGTAGACTCTATTCTTAAACGGGTCAGTATCTTTCTCAATATTGAACAATCTCTTAAGCTTAAAATAAATTTTGGTACTTAAATTAAAGTGACTTCCTTACTGCCGGGACGGAAATCATATTAATATCTCAATTGATATTTTCGATAATGTGACACTCATGGAGATTTAGATACTCGGGAGAATGCGCATATTTTCTAAAGGGGGCTCGCTTTAAGAATTAATAACGACGAAGGACCGCTTGCATTTTATCCCGAGAGACCACAAAGGGACAATCTCGTTCCTTTTTCGCGTTTCAGAGCGCTTCGGCTCGCGAGATAAAAATAGCCTCGATTAGAATTTTAAATGCATAACCCCGTCGACGATTCGCGAGAAACGGGGATTAACGATTCGGAGTTTCGCATCGCGACAGGAAACTTCCTAATGGCTCTTTTACGGACTCGCTAAGCGCCTGTGGATTTCGCCAAGTTCATCGGGGGTGAGCTCGGGCAGCCCCCCCGTTATTTTTCGCGATGACGTCGCTAATTACTCGACTGGCTTTACGCCGCCGTCCTTTGACGTCCACCCATTATTAAACAACACGCGCACCTACTTCGGGTATCGCGAAATGGATAGTACGAACTCGATTTACATTTTATGTAGGACTCCTGATTTAAATTCCGCTCGCGACCTCTGCGAAATCTGTTATCGAAGTCGAGCCTTTTCGCGCGTGATATCGCGACTGAGACGATTCGGGGATCTGAGATTAACAACTTAATAAATCGTACGTATCTCGCAGCGCGGTGTTACGCGTGTGCATTGTTATCGGCGAAAGTCTCGCGGGTTAATCCGAGGTGCTCTTCTCTCAGCGGCGACGATCAAGACCGATGCTAATGTCGACAATGCTATGCGCGTCAGTTGCATCACGCCACGGCATTGCAAGGTCGCCCGGCCGCGAAAGAGCGTCGGGACGAGAATACCAGCGTTGCATGACGCATAAATCGCACGGCGATGGCACGACGCAACGGTGCGCCGCTGCGCAAGATGGTGTCGAGCCGAGACAAATCTCTTGCGTAAGCGCCCGTGTGTGCTATCGTCGGCCCGCGATCCGCGATGCAAATCAGTAGCCGACACCTTAATGGCTCGCGGCCGCAACGCGTGAAATTCGCGCTTATCGTTGGCTCGGCACCGGCTACCTCGCAACGGAGCATGGAATCTTATTGTTAGAGCTACTATTATTCGAACGCCAAAGGGGGAAACGCAGGAATTGCCGGGCATCTAGCTTCCTGTTTCACGCGCCGTCCACGGAATCTTAAGCGCTCCCTCGATTCGGCTTACTCACTCGCGTCCCTCGTCTTCGGCACCTACACGCGCCACGTGCGTCACGTCGAATTTAGAACGGCGTGCCGGATTCGGTTTACAAACCGGGTTTCCGAGGCGCGCGAAAGAAAGAGCGCCCGTAAAATTTTCCATTCATTGCACAGCCATTCACGCGGACACCAACAACTTCTTCCTCTCGCACAATACTCTTATTCTTCTCGCGATTGGAACTTACTGAGTCACCGCCTTGCGGTTTTCTAGCCCCGCGACCGTGCCAGCTCTGCGAGCGGTTCGCGGAATAGCGAGCACGAAAGGAGGAAGTCGTACCCGCGAGATCGACCGAGGAAGAAATCGCGAGCTATTTTAGGCGGCTCGTTTCTTCCGAGCTTTTCTAAAGTCCGGAGAATACGGCGCTCGCTCGCTTTCTCCGTTCACGGTCATTACCGTCGCAGCATGCAAGCGTTGCATTATCGATGCAGATTTGCTCGCCAAGTGTATATCGGATGCACGCGTCGCGACTAATGCAAGAACCGATGCTCGTCGTGCGTTTCCTCGAGAATCAGTCGGAACTCGGGGAATGCGTTTCCTTTCCGGTGCAATCGCACAATTACCTTTATCATAGACGAGTATGAATATTTGCCTTTCTACCGCGATCAAGTCAATCTCTCAACACTAATAGTCTGTGGAGAGTAGCGTTGTCCTCCGTATCTGCTGGCGACACGGGATTTAAGAGGAGCCCGGCGAAGGTGGTTCTCCACGTATTTTGTGAGCAGGACGAAGCCGGAGTCCGCGATCAGGGTCGTTACTTACGGTCGATTCGACTTTACGGGTGATTTACGACTGCCACGCTCTAACGCCTCTCCCGAGAAGGGCTGCGGCGAAAAAAGAAATATTGTTGCTACCTTCTCGCACCGTAAAGCATCCAGTTAATCCGATAAAAATGCCCCTTCCACCCGCTGACAATATTATTGCTCACAAATTGCCGAGTACTCTACGCGTATCGATCGTACGTGTTGATCTACAAAATCGACGTCGAAACGTCCAAACAAATGGTGCGCACACGTTAGCGAACTTCCGACCGAATTCGACTTTTCCTCTTCCGACTCATGTGGTGAATGTAACAACGTTTAATTTTTTTTTTCTGATCAATTTCGCAGATAGTATCGCGTGTGTGTTGCATCCACGCTGTGACGCATGAAAACAAATGTAGGGGAATAAAAATGGAGCAATGAGAGTTGGTATTGTTTTTCGACAAAATAGAAATTCCGTAAAACGAAAATTTAATCAAACGTTTTATCGATAATAATAAATTGATTTATTTGCTCTTTCGCCACAAAAGGCGGAAGAGCAAATAGAGCAGAAGAGCGGCCATTTCGTCGACGAAAGGTCTGTCGCGATTTATTTATTTATGAAATCAGTATAGATCTTCGTTAAAGTGGCCCTTGAACGGTTATTACTTTATGGATGATATACAGAGTTCACGGACGGAGTTCATCACCGTCCTTCGTTCGCGATTACAAAGATCTTGACGATACTCCAACGCGACGCTAAAATGAGCGTGTCATCGACGCGCGAGCGGATTATGCTATTGACGTTTTGCGACTTCGAAGAGAAAGAGAAATTTTATTTATAAATCACAACAACCAAACTTCTCGTGAAGAAATGTGTTTTTGATTCAAGTTTTCGTAAAAAAATTGTCCGGTTGTCTTGGAAACACTTTCAAACTTTTTCTATATTTAAAATTTAACGAGTTCCTGCTTGAACGGGCATGTAATGCGTTGTACAACAATCGAACACTTTTGTTTAAATCGGTACGTAGACGAATAATGATTTTTTAAAAATAAATATATTATTAGGGCTCTGTTGATAGACATTTAATTAATAAGCATAGAGAGGAAATACGAGCCAAGGTGTTGGGTGCGGATATAATATTAGATTTAATGTTTAATACAGTTGAACAAGTGAAACGTTTCGACCAACCAATGTGATCCTTTCCAATGACATCTAACGTGTAACAATATAGATTATTTGTATCGTAACATTAATAATTAAAAATAACTAAATATAAATCGAGAGCAGAAGCCTAAGTTATACAGAAGATCGTTAAACATTAAATCTAATATTATATCCGCACTCATTGCCTAGCGTTTGCCTCTTGTTGCCTCTCTATGCTTCTTAAAACTATAATTTTTTGTAAAAGAACAGAAATTAACTGAAATTAAGTAAATGAGCAAGTAAGATTCCTATCGCACTTGTAATCGAGAGAACGTCCGTTAGCGTTGCCTTTTAAGGCCGTTTTCGTCATTCCCCGATTGCTGTTTATACGCTCCGTTGTGCTTGCAGAGTGAAACTCCAGCATAACCATAAGTGGAGAGTCAACGAACCATCAGCTGACTTTTGATCAGTCTTTGTTACTCGCTCTTTAGCGCGGAATTTTTCGTTTCAATTCAATAATAATAAACGGTTTGCGGATGTCTTGAAGAATCTTACTGTTACAGTCTTGTTAATAGTGCACGGTGAAAGTAGATGGATATTTATACTTGCATTCTAAGCGTTACACACTTCGGCGGCGGATCCAAATTAGGCGTGAAAGTCTATCTTCTCGCTATCGCATCTTACTAGCATTCGGTTCTATTATTATCATTGACAAAAAGTATTGTAGTTAATGACGTACCGTCTCGTTTAGCGTGCAGGCTACAATTTCTATACTTACGTACTCGTTAGTCCACGCGAATGCACCCGGACGCGAGAAGTATATATACTTTTGGATAAGCGATGTCGAGGCCGATATTACTTACGGATGCCGGGAGTCCCCGACAGGGGATTTTTCTAAATAACCCGACCACCCCAGCGCCCAGAGTCGCGGGAAGACAAAGCGTACATCTCTGAGATAATCCGAATAATACGCAGTGAATTCGAGACGCTACCTCACATTTTGTCTCGGTAGTTGTGCGATCCGTTTCGCGGCTGTCTCACGTTGCACGGCACTCGTTTTGCACAAGGCGTGCATCGGCAGGTATAATGTACAGGTGTTCTCCGTCCCCACTCTGTCCGACGACAAACGGCAATACGAGGCACCTTACCGAAGGTAATACACCTATCCGCGTGGTACCTGCGGAGCGGGACGCACCGCGAGTGGGAGAGGAGTGCGAGAGCGCGGAAAGAGAGAGAGCAAGAGGCACTCGCGCCAAGGAGGGACCTGTACCTCTTCCAGCGAGTCAGTCACACGCTCGAGCATGTTCGACGGAGACGTTCACGCTCGTTAAATCAAGTACCGTCGCGACGGTGATGTCTCGATACATCCGCAGGATACGTGCTCGTGCGGTGACGCGATACGTCCTTGAACGAGAGGTACAAGTCGCTCCTGGAAGAATGGGAGGCGAGGGATTAATTTAGGATCCTCCGGGAAGATTGCAGGATTATCCAACTACCTCGTGGTGTCGTGCTCAGTATTTATTACTGGTATGACCAGCGAAATCGCCGGTAAATCGGGAGCGCCGAGCGAGAGTGCGCGCGCTCGCGCCGAGTGCTTTGTTGTATCGAGTGCATTATTGTGCGCACCGTGCGGAATGCAACGTGGGCTGCGCGCCACGGCGCGCGTTGCGTGCCACCGTGGCCCCGGAGTGCGCGATTTGCCGGCAGAAAAGGAAAAGTTGTAACGCACGGGGATTTCTAAATGCGCGAGGTCGCGCGCCGCGCGGCAAGCGGGCGCTCCGGCGAATCCGGGTGCCCGACTCTTAAAGATCGGCCGCTTCGCGATATACCCGCGATCGCTCTTACGTTACGCTCGTGCAAGGGTGCTAATTAAATTTTTCTAACCGGTTAGTCCGGATCGATCGAATGCTCCGCAATCACCGCTTGCGATACGCGCGATCGAAGGCTCGGCTAATTACGTAAAAATGTCACGCGGCGAAATTATATCACTCCAAGTCGGAATTCGGTGTTTGCACGCGAGAAGTCCCTTAAAGAAAGAAAAAAAATCAGCTTTTCCACCGCAATTTTTAATCTGGATGCAAATCGAATGGAGATTCGATTGTCAGAGAGATCCGAGGCTGGGCTACCGACAAAATAGCCCAACAAGTTTATCTTTGTACAGTGACATTTAATCTGTGTGTAAATCGAAAAAAAGACCCGATCGACAATGTACTTTTAAAACTTGTGAATGTTTTAAAATGGAATAGAAATTATTGTATATGTAATATGCCAAGTTTTGTTTTACTTTCCAACATTTCGATTCGAATATCAATGAGATGAATAAATCGATAGTTTGTATTCAGAAATTTCGTATCTCGAAATCAGAATTCATATTGAGATGTAATAACATAAATTTACCTTTGCTCTTGAATTCTTACCTCGGGTGACTACTTAAAATGAATTCTGTCATCAGCTGTTTTTGCCGGACGTATCTATCCATCAATCGATTAGCTAAACAAATTTCGCGTGTCACTTAGTAGCTATGCATAATTCAATATATTTATCGTCGTGAAATTCGTGCGTCATCGAGTTTATCGATTTCGATTACCGCGTAAGCTGAATCCGATGGTAAACGTCGATGATTTGTCGCCGATAATCCCGACTTGAAAACGTACCTCGGAGCAAGTTATCTTTCGCCAAACGCTAGATTAAATTTACACGCTGACGTAACGCGTGCGAGTCACGGGCAAGTCTCTTAAAAAAAAAAAGTAGTCACGATCTTGAAACGTCACGTTGCATTATTTTGTTCTCAGCTCGATTGAAATATCGTGTCACGGCAACGACATGTGACACCGATCACCGCATTGCCATAACCGATCTACATTAGTAAAAGCGTACGAAAACCAGTCGTCCTGAAAATTGATAACTATCCTAATTAAAATTCCGCTTGCATCGGACGGAATTCTACAGCGGATGATAAATTAAATAATTACACAACAACGAGCCAGCAGCAGGTGATTACGCGAGCATCGATCGAGTCCTCTTGCTCCGTTCAGACGATACCTTTCGCTTTCAACGGCGATTCGTTCGCAACACACGAGCGTTTAATCAGCCGTTCGCGGGGATTACTTCGTTAGCTCGGACGTTTATCGGCCGTAAACGAGAGCGGCGAATAACTTGGTGCGATCGAGGGCCCGGTGCAAGCAACCGAGTGGAACCTGAACGCTTTCGCTGAAGGAAGCATCTCCTCGGGGATTGTCTACAGCCGAGTTTTATTATACATTCCGGGACGCGAATAATAGCGTTGCAATGTAACGCCGTGGAAGCCGCCATGCCGGACGAGGATCGCATGCGTTTCCACCCGGGACATTGCACCGGTCGCGAACACGTGTGTCGACGCTGACGGTGAAGACCCGGATGATATGGGAGCCGGCAAAATGAATAGAGAGATTCCTAGCAGCACCCTCGCGACCTTGAGGGGGATCCTGGTGAGCTCGTTGTCGAGGGAGAATCTCGGCCCGCACGACCTCCCTCTTCACGAGCACACGAGGCATCGTTCGTCCAGAAAAGTGCACTTTCACGAAGGTAAACTGGAAGTAGAAACCATCTCGAGGATAACGACCGAGTACGTTTCCGCGAATGAAACGTGCGCTATCTTTTTCCGCATAAGGGGATTCGCGAAATTGCCTCGCGACCCTTCGTGTTCCATCTACGGATTTTAGCGAGCGACCGCGAGTACTTAAAGAAAATGATATTTTCCCGAAACGGCGCGTAAAAATTTTGATCAAGACTAAAGCAGCGGCTGAATCCAATTTACATACGAGGCGACTCCAAGTAGCGAAGGGAGGGCCTGATTGCACGGAAGCGCATCAAGTTCCCAACATTGAGTGCATCCACACGTTGTGCATTTCCCCTAATGACCGTGCGATAATTTAAATATAAACGGAGGAAGCGGCACGCCCATCGGCCGATGACATTGTTGATCGATTACGTCGATTTATATACGCTATAATCGTTTATGAGACGGATATAACGAAGCAGATTCTCAAACCGTCTCTCACGGTATCGATTTATGGGGGATCGAAATAATTGCGGGGCCGCAATCCGGCCAACTTAATTCGCGCGATCGACAAAAAATACCAATTTAATAAGCTGTTACTGTCAATAAACAATTATACCTCGTTCGAAACGAAGTGACTCTTGAATTTTTACCGAGCGAATCGATTTCAAATTAGCACTTCTTGAGAGACGAAAACTAATTTCCCTCCTCGGTCACATATAGCGAGATTCAAATTAATGTTAACTTGGAATTGACTATGCATCGAGCGCTAAATGGGTGGTTCGCCTTCGTACGCTTCAAGGATATCCTCCGATTTGCACACGTTTCACTTAAGAGTGACATTGCGCGCGTAACTTACTTAGCCAGCAGCCGACAAAACAACGACACGCGGTGATTTTCTCGGACATAATCGATCCGCCCTAATGAACGGATCATAATGAGCTCCTGAGAGCTTTTCGCGATCGAAACTTCGTCCGACGCACGAGTGAGCTTATTAATCGACTAATAAGAATTCTTCAATGTCGCCAGCGATAATTAACAACGTCAGTGTTTTCTTGACCATACCAGGCACTTTTAATAATACAGAAAATTTCTTGCAAAAAATATTCTGAGTAATAATTTAGAATTTCCTCTACATTCACATTATTTCAGCAGTGGAGAATCGCTCGAAATTTCCTGGCTTTCGCTTGAAATTCCAAAGACCGCGGAGAAAAGATGGTACGGTCAGCGTATTGCAGTACGCACCGTGCGTACGCGAGCGAATTTTCTCATCGACGGAAACACGCGACGGAGATGCATAAAATAATGCAACTTCCTTACGAGGAGCGAGGAGAAGCTCGCGGTCTGCGCCGCGCAGGCGGCGATGTCCCGATAAGAATCTCGCGACGCGTTTCTCGTTAAGCGCATTAAATGCCGGCGCTGCTTAGGAAGCGACGTCGAGCACCGGCCGCACCGCCACTTCATAGTCGTTCTGGGAACGATCGTTTCCTCGGCGGCGGATCTCCCAGACAATTACCGCGCACGCCTGCTCCGTGACTAATAGAATCCGTTGATGTCACGCGCTGAAAAGTACGCCGAGATGCATTCTCGAAGGGACGGACGTCGTATGAAACGTGCGACGATGTCTGAAGTTCCGGCGCCGTGTGCCGATTGTTGTCTGATCGGGAACCCGAGACGCGACGCAATTGGAGTGTCGTCACGCGCTTAGAACCCGCACGTAAAACGCGTTCGACGAAGAAAACGTGATGCATCTTCGGAGACGCGTGACGGCACGCGTTGATAAGATAGCTGATCGATAACTCGAAGATAAGGAGACGACTTCTTTAGGATTCTGTCATTGATTCGACGCTTTCGTCGTAGCCGACTGCGACACCCTCGAGAAGCATCGTCACTCACGAATCTCCATTAACCAGTCTGTGTGAGGAGGAAGCGGGGGCGGGAAACGGCATGGGCGGGATTGTTAATTACAGGATAAATCAATTCACGCCCCAATTAATTGACTCGCCATTCCCGTTTACGCGAATTCTGTCTTCCGTCCGTGCTATTTTCGTTAATTTGCACGCGATATAGACACACCGACAATCCTCCTTTCGACGGTATGCAGTCCCAATTCTCTCCCTAACTGAACGGTAGAAACTTCATTTACGACTTCCGTTTTTCCAAAATACTCGAGCTTGTTTCATCGTTAATGTTGTCACGTGAATGACAACGTAAAAATAATTAAATATCGCTAGTAAAACTCAGCGTACACGAATTGCGTGATAAATTTCTTTTTAATAACAGCTTTACTGCGCTGATCACAAATGTTTGATAATATTGAATGGCTGGCTAATAGAGCAATGAGAATCAGAAAATATTGACGCGTGACATTTCACTCGAATCAATATTTAATAGTAACAAAATTTGGTAGGGGATTAAACACGACAACGTGTGCGCTTGCAGCATCAGTTTGCCTCGGTTGGGGATCAATAGTTTCCATCACTGATCGTTTATTGTCAACACTCGTAGATTATATATCAATACCTTGAAACTAAAACAAACGATATCATCCCGTCCCCTAGAGGCAGAAGTAGGTATAATATTTATAGCATATTTATTGCATACACGATAAAATTTTAATATTTCACTCTCAGGCTAAAAACCGGGTCGTTCGGATTCAATATTTTAATATCTCGTCGTGTCTATTAAGAAATATCGGTGCAATATCTCGGAAAACTGATATTATGTATTTGCCGGCGATAATATTATATCTTTGGGAAGAACGCCTTTTTTGTAATAGACTTTTTCCTTCTTGTGCTTCATTTTACAAGACCTTTTTTTCTAAAGAAATGTAACATCTCACATTCGAACCAATGTAGTCGTTCAAGAATATCTTTGTCCGCATTGCACCAAAACATAGAGCGCTCACTACTATGCGACATTATATAATGTCTTGTCGTTCGGTAATTGCAATAGACCTTATGTTTTCTCTTCTGTTTCAGGTGAGTACCCCGCCATAGAAAGCCGCTATACGGGTCATCCAGATAATCGCGGTATGTAGACGTCGTGCGAATGCAATTACAGGACACACCGTGCTCGGTCATTCTCTCGAGCCCAACATTTCATTTTGTCCGATGCTTCCAACCGAACAGCAACCCGATAAAAACGTGAACCCGATGTGTTCTCCAACGGGGATCGACATCGGTAGAATTTCGACGAGTTCAATAACTCACCGCGATATAATCAAATTGAACTAGCAATTCCAAGTGTTTTTATCGCCTGGTGTAAAATTTAAGTATTGCTCATTCGAATAGTGTCAGAAATTATGAATTGTTTTAGTAAATTTAGTAAATTTTTCGGCACAACGATAGGAATAAATTTACGTTGCCGATTACGCCGAGAGCCGTGGGCGCGACGACGCGGGAATGACCAAACGGCCTTTCAAGACAGGAAGAAATAAATAACGGTCGGATTAATTCCCGAGATTAGGGGGGAATTTACGTATCGAGGCCCCCGTGGGAAGTCCACGGTGGTCACGCGATATTGCACTTCAACACGTTTGCATTCCGCGAGAGCCCGGCGCTTGAGGGAGGGATAAAGCGAAAATGATCGGTGTGCCATATTTCAGAGTCACTTTATCGGCGAAGTCGTCTTTTAACGGCGTCGTTATCGTTACGCGCTCCAAAGAGAGAGAAAGAAATTCACCGAGTCCCTCTTTGAGAATACGTACGTGCTCAAAGAGCTTAATCCGCGCCCAAAGGGCGCATCGTACGGCAAATTACCCGAGCGAAACTTCGGTGCATCGCGTATATATGCGTTCGTTCGGCTTCTCTCTCTCTCCCTCTCACATTGTGCAACATGTCGAGCAGCACTAAAGCAGCGCGGAAGTACCATTAAGAAGGTCCTTTTCCAAGTACTGATGGCCAAAAGCAATACCCTGCCTCGAAAGGGTGCCGGGCGTGACGAGCAATTAATTCCAGGCTCTTTCGGGTCTTCAGAGTTTGTGATAAGGTATGCTGTGTGTGTCGAGTCGTCAATAGTTCTAAGTCTTTCTTAATCAGCCCTTGAATGCCAAACAGACGAAAGGAGGATATACGTGACATTTCATTGATACTTAATACATTGTTAACAAACATCTAGAGAGAGAGAGAGAGAGAGAGGCTGGGAAAAAATAATAAAGTTGGTAGAGGAAACAGGCAAAATTCTGAAAAACGAGGTCTGTTATTGACGCGAATCAATGGAGCCTTGAAACGGTGTCGTTGACGAACGTGTTGCTAAATATTGATTTTAAATCAAGAGCGACGTTGACCATTGTCAATTTGCACCACTGGACAAATATAAACGCGATCGATATGTATATGTCAAAGCGTTCTGGTTTAACTCTTGGACTGCGGATAGTTTATTTTCACACGTCGAACGCACGATTAAAGAAGATTAATTATTTACGGGCAGACGCTCCATATTTTAAGACACTTGATTGATTGTCACACATTACCAAAGTTGTTCAGTATTCGTTATACTATTTTAGAACGAGCTATGTGTTTGTTAAAATAGATTTGGTTTACTTAGCGCGGTAAAGTTTGTTTATCAAAAATACATACGTTTTCTAGGCGATGCTTTAATTTTCGATGCATTTTATGATGTAATAGTCATCGTCTTCCATATATGAAACTCGTGTTTCACGCGAGCTTAACTTTATGACACTCGCTATGATATAAATAGTAAGATTAAGATACTCTTATCGCATTAGTACAAGCCACAATGTTACAGTACGCCGTGACAAATATAATTTCCTTTGACTCGGCGTGTGATTGCGCACACATTTTTATCATGACGCTTTCCCCAATGTGACGTCACGAAAATGTCTCGACCCACTTCAAGACAGGGCCCTAGTTTGTCAAATATTTAATTAAATATTTTCAGATCGATAAAAAAAGTTTTAAGGAGGACAATTTCGTCTATTTCGATCATTTCCGTATTTTACTGTCTGTTATCGTATATCCATTTTTCTAAAGTGACGTGAAATCCGCATAACGTTCGAAGATTGTAATTTCCGGTGCGTAATCGATGTACGATTCTCCACTCGATATTTTACATGTTGAACTCGTTTGATGGATCTGATCGATATATCGTTAAATTGGTTAACCGATCGGCGTCTATCAGAGAGCCGACTCCGCAAATTCACTTCAAACGCAAATGCTATCGACATTCGGATGGAGAAGACTACGGCATCCCATCTGTTTCCGTTGCGCGAATCTCCTCTTCCGACTACTCTGGCAAGAAGATCTTGAATAAGACAGTGTCGGGGATCCAGCTGCTGAATGGCTTTACGAAATAATACCGCGTGATAATTAATGTGCTACACGGGAGTGTTTCATTGCATTAAATGGTTTAGTGTAGTGTTCGTGGAGATATATTTGACTTAACATGCTTCGCGCAGTCTAATAAAATCGCCGAGAAAGTTCACAATGCCATTCTTGGTAAAACACTTTTATTCTCACGCGATTCATGCATGCACGTAACTGGCAAACTGCAGTTTTTAAATGCAGAGGTATTAACTATGACTATCGTAAAAGTTGTTCCCGTGAAAAAGGCATGTAATCTCTTTTCTAGCGTATATTACAGGCAGGTATATTTCTCTAGGACTTCTTTTGCTAGACAGTAGACATGACAGAGAGTTAAGAACTAAAAGTTGTTGACCAAACATGTTGTATGCCCTAGATAAAAAAATCGCGATTCTTTTCTTTCATTATGTTTCTACTAATTTCCAGCTTACTTATTTTTTCCGGCTAGCAGTGCAATCAATTTCCCATTGCTTATTCAAAACGGTATTAATACTAATAGTATCAAGATTTTAATTATATATCCGTATTTAAATAATGAAATACGAATCGGTGAAACAATAAAATAATCTGCCTAATCCGTTCATGGCTTTCGATTCGATATCGACAGGTCCGAGTAATATTGCGTTTTCCTGATCGATTTGCGATTCACAAATCCCACGGATGAGCTGACAATGACGGGATTAAGATGCACAAACGAACCGCTTCCATTCGATGAACGTGCACGCTTTACGTCCGCTTGGCCCACCGCGAATATCCGCCTTTCCACGTGGCGAGAATAGTGATCGGGATAACGTATTCAGAATAGCGGAGAGTGGTTTCTTATCGTGAGTCATTGTATTAATTAGAAATTGCTTACCGAAACTCTCAGACCCAGAGATCGATAAGTTAGGTATAACGGACGATGAAGAAAGTTTTGAGTTCGTAATGGGGCTTTGCTGTCAGAGCTATTTGAGATTCAGTCATTTCTAGCAACTGTATAATATTTACCGGTCCTCGTCGCGACATTTCGAGCTAGATTACCTAGAATGGAACTATAAACGGGAAAATATTTGGCCAGTTTATGACAGTTCTCATTCCTTGTCCGAGAAATCTAGATTTAATACGTGCGTCTGTTAACTAAATAAAAATGTTATTTCACGAGGTATACTTCTGTACATTTTTCTATTATTCAACAAGAAGCAACGAGGAGAATTCCGATTTCATAGAAGATGGATCCGAATAAAAACGAAAATATTCCCGCGTACAATATTTTTAGGAAGCGAAGCGTTGGGAAAACAAAAGGGTTGCCCCAAATATAAGGCTTGCAATCGGGAGCGTAAAAAAAAATATTTTCGTACGAAATTATTCAGTATGCAAGATCCCTCATTTTTTTCTTTATATTTTCTTTTTAATCAATATTGTATTCTACGATAATCTTATTTTTGCCCAACACAGGAAGGAAAATGTCTCACAATTAACGACGAAAATTAATTTTCGTACAACGGCAACACGGAAGTTTCCTCGTTGCCCGCAGTAATTCGCAGTCATTAAAATCGAGTTCTCGCTCTGTTTTCTGCTAAATTTACGTCCGTTACGCATGTCGACGCTGCCAGCAGTAGGTCGCCATTGTAGCCCCGTTCATCATAAGAACGAAACGAAAATCAAATTGAAAAAGTTACCGCGTATTAGCAAAGTATGAAATGGGCAAAAACAATTATGGACGAAAAGCGCAAGGGTAAAGCAAACGATTTAACGTCGCTGTTAACATCGTTAATATATAAATTACATCGGGATGTAATTTACATACTACATTAATATACTAAAATTAATGTACACATAGTAATTTCAGTAAAAGAATTTCCAGGGTCTGTTCCAAACTTCACACTAATATATATCACCGATAATACCGTCCATCCTTTGACATCGAAATGTGCCGTACGCCTTTGTGGCTCGAAAACACTCAACTCCGTTGAGGTGGTCCACCAAAACCAGCTACAATAGCGAAACAAAGGAAGCTGCGCGGCATCGACCTTATCTCGATCGAATAAAAATGCCTGAGGCTTTCGGTGCACTTGACATAAATCTCGGACGTGATAAAAGGTTCGCGGTAACGAGCGATACGGCCGATCGTTAATGCCACGCACGAGCCGAAATTTGCGAGAAAATATTTTTATCCCACTTCCGACAAATCCTAAGGACCGACATCCTCGAAGCACGATCGAAAACAGAAATCTAAAATTATTCTTATCGTGTCAATGCGATTTGTTGACACCATTTTGCAATATTTACCCGTTTAAAATGCTTTTAAAGAGATGACTTTTACGGTGTATTACAATTTATTCTTCTTTATACTTTTTTCATTAAATAAATGGAATTTTTTATAATATAATATGAATAATTTTACATATTCTTCATTGTATAATATATATAAAATATGTCGAGCAATATACCCCCCGCAGATTATGTTTATTCCCGTTTCAATATCGTACCAGATAAATTCAAATTCCCTTTCAAGTATCTTATATAAAAATTTTCAAACACGGACACATTGTTACCAGAAAAGTATTACCGATATCGTGGTTATGTGCTTGTTCTAGCCCAAGTTTTTGAATAATTCCTCCCTCGTGTGGCGAATACGCGGTACGTCGATCTGCCTCGCAGAGATGATCGTCGAGTTTGCCACGGCGAAGTTCGCTTAAAACTTCCGTCAAAGACGACTTTCAGTTTTGATAAACGATCTTTTTTCACAAACACGATTTCCAGACAGATTCTTACTTTAAGATTGTCTCGTACGGTCCAGATTTCGAGAATGGTCAGACGTTCGGTCATTTTTTTCCTCATCCGCGAAACAATCTTTGAAAGAGAGTCGTGCGACTTTGCGCGACACCATCATCAGTCATCGAGTTAGCCGTCGAATCTCGAATCGGTCGATTCAGGCACGCACGCCATAATTTCGGTAAGTTGGCGGATAGGTAAACCGTCCGTCCTCCAAATCGCCTTACGATAAAGAATCTTGTCTCCGCGGGTGAGCTTGTATATCGCGCTACCGCAGCTGGAGCGAGGAATCGTTTATTATTTACGCAGTCGGGGAGAACGTTCGTCCTACTTCAGCGCGACAGCAGCTGCAACTGCGCAGCATCCAGGCGATTCCTACTTGGCCATTTCCCTCCAATCCACTTGCTCTCACATCGCTCTTCATCCTTTCCCTACGCTCGCGTCATGGGAGACGTCAATTAGCCGGCGAAACAGGGTACGACGGCGAAAAAATGTCGCGGCGGTTTATTTTAGTATTTTGGTTTAAAGCTTGAAGGATATCTTACGTGATACTCTTAAATCCAGTTGATTTGCTAGATTGCCTCGTGTATATTCGATCTTTGTCTATCGAACGGATATCGTGGTAGCCAATTCTTGGGCATTCCCGTGGCGAATACTACTTTCGAGACTGAAAAATATATGAGGATAAAATTTTCCCGATTCGAGGAATCAACTTTGTGCGCGCAACTTGATCCATCCAGCTACGTTTGAGCTCTTAGTGTCCCAGTAGGAATCAAACATTCTCGACAAAGACTCTCGGACTCCTCCTCAGTATGGATAATTCAACCTGAAGGAGACCTGCCACTAAACTTTTTCGAAAGTGTCATTGTGTCGAGGACAGCAGGTCCACACGACGACAGTGACTCGCAGGGAGAAAGAAGTGAGAATCTGATACCCGAATCACACCACTCGACGGAATATTAAATATAAAATGTTAAAAGCATAGTTTGGTTGAAGAACCATGTAGCTATAACACAGGTAGATCTCCAGTCTATTCCGTACCCTCGTCATTTTGACGTCCAAGAATCGGCCGACAAAATCCTAATTTTATTTAAATAAGGTACAAGCGAATACGCGGCACAGCGAGTCCGACATTAATCAATTCGCACAGCTTGCAAAAGCAACAATGCGTGTCGCCCTTCGACCGTGTGAAAAACTATGTGTACATGTGAGCACCACGGCGAATAGAACACATAGGTAACTTTACTCCCACGGAAGTTCGATATGACGAAAATTAACGAACGCTACGACGCGGCGACGTAGATGGACAAAGTGGACGTAGCGCCGTTCGATTGATTTCCATTTAGTGGAAGCGTGTGATTTTAAACGGAGTGGCCAATGCAGTTTAACGAAACTGATAAAAAAGGAAATGCGTGTTTTTAATTCGTTTAGCTCGCAAAAGGGATACCTTCGTGCGTTTGGTGGAAAATGTGATATGAAAGATCAAAGCGAAAGCGATATATCGCCGAGCTCAAGAGCGAAGCGCTCTTCAACAATAATTTTCTTAGATATTTGGGGCAGATATTTCTCATATAACATTTTCATCGCAACTTATTGGCGACCGGGATGAACGTAATCGTCGATAAAGCAAGTTTGCGAATGCAAAGTGGAACGAGAGATGCGAAAGCACTTTAAGTGCCGCGAAGTGCTCCTTGTTTTCCCGCTTTCCCATTCCGGGCTCTCTTATAGCGATAACGAGAGATTCGAGAGAAATCACATTCCCCGCCGATGGACATTTTCCCGGCGCGTTGAAATTAATCTCCCGATAAATAACTTACTTCACTCTCGAGCGCTCGTCTCCGGCTCGATAATTATGGTTCTGCGATAAGGCTACGAACTTCTTCTCTAAGAAAGACTCGACGACTAATTCGCTAACGATTGATGATGGTATCGCGCGGAGTCGCAAGCTCCCACAGTTTTTTTCCACGCGGGTGCGGGAAAACTTTTCCAATTAAATATTTCGAACCGCGGACGCAAGGATGCTTTGGAATTGATTACCTCGATTAAATGATTCCTGTATTTTCCTTGAAAACTCGGACACTTTCCACGAGTTATTAAAACGTGACTTATGAAAGCGCGCGCGTCAAAGAACGTTTATCTTCATATTTTTTACTCCACTAAAAATAATGTAAAAAAATTACATTTACGTTATTATATTTTACTCTGTGTAAACTAAAGGATGATTAGCATAAAACTTGACACAAATGTATCGCGATGCTTTTCACGAGAAAAAGCTGTGTGCTCGAATGCTTAGATAAGCATTAGAACGAGATCATTTATAGCACACACAATTTAATAAATCACCTTAATAAATCACGTTATCATAATATAATTACAAATTATTTCGCACTTGATCCCATATTATCGCTCCAAAGTTACGAAATATTTAGTATCGAATGTACTCAGTTTACCCAAGCATTTGGAATAAAACTAATTACCGCGAGCAGGGATCGTCATCTGATTATGTCCGTGTAGGGATGTAATTTTCTAGGCTGAGGTAGTAGGGTCGAGAGCAAAATCGCATAACCGGGACCACCCCGGGGAGTCCTCCTCCGAGATGAGTAGCAAAACGGGAGAAGAGCGACGACGATAGTGGACGTGCCGCGCCGTCGAGATGTTTCTTGCGCGGAAACACGGATACGCCGGCTCCACGCGGCGAGGGATTCCGATTAGTCTGGTTTCTCGAATTGGCCGTCTTCCCATCTCGCCAGACACGCCCGGAATTTCGGTTAGACACATACGCAGAACCGAGCCACGTCGTTCACGTCAACAATGTAAATTCGGGTGTGACGTTCGGAAATATCGCTCGATGGACACGACAAAGTTTCGAATGGGCGTAATCGCGAAATTTGAGAAAAGTATCAAGCGTCACGAGAAGCCCTGACAAAATAGTTGCGAAATACGAAAAGTGGGACAACCCCGCGAAAATGTATTGCTTCTCCAAAAAGTTTACACAGAAATATTCTGAAAAACTAACGTCTCAAGAATAATATATCACTTTGAGTTGTTACATTTTAGAACTCTGCCATGTCTTGAAATGATTTTAAGATTAGATCAATGTAATTCCACAAATCATTATTTTTCTTTGTTGAATTCGTATCACGTTTATGTATTACAAAATAAAACGCAGCTCGTAATTCTCTACTTCTACGAGGCTATACTCGCTCGTCTCGTTTAGATACCGTATCGTAAAACTGAGAGCGACGATCTAGAAACGAATTTCATCGCGGCGAGTTTAACGTCGGGGAAGAAATAACGTGATTTCACCGTCGGACAATTTCCCAAAAGGAAGACGTTTCTGTATTCCCGCATCGTGTTACTCCGTATCGCCATAATCCGTCAGGGGATTCGTTGAGAAACCCTAGAGCACGTTGCTACGGCGTCTTCAAGGTTATCGATCCTCGAGGACGACGTCGTGGACCGAGAGAAAAGCGAATCGACTATGGGAATTGCCAGCCGTTCTCTATCCTAAATCTTCGCTCGCGGGGCCCTTGAGGCTCGACCCTCGACAAAAATCTGTTCGCTTGGTGTTCAATGTTTTGTGATATCTTACGTCAATTTTCCATCTCGAAGCTACTTTCAACTTAGCCTGAAGATATAAATCTGTCTGAGAGAACACCTAACTCGATCTCACATTACTTCAGTGTAGGATTATATTCGTACGTTCGCTTAAATGTTAAGGTCCAGGCTGTCAGATTTTCTGATCGAGGTCACCTGGTCCTCCATCGCGATGACCACTTGGCGCGATACACAACGTAGTTGACGCGAAAGCGCCTGCTGACGGGGCGAAAACTCAAACGGCAAAATAATAAATCAAGCCCATCGGTCGATCGGTGGCGAGTAAGAAACAGGACGAGGGGGATGATGGGCAGAGGGAAGCCCCCTGGTTGGCGAGGAGGAGAAGGAGGTTGAAGATCACGAAGGATTTAGGCGGCACGGGCTGAACGGATGTGCTGAACGCGCGCCGCTCCACGAGAGATCGAGGGTTGACCATTTCGGGAGAGGGTTGCAGGTGGTGGCGGCTGATCGATGCAACACCAGCGCCACTACCCGCGTCGTTCAGCACCGCGGGCGATGGAGGACGGCCACTACCGCCGGTATTTCCACTCCTCCTTCGCTTCCTGTATATCTGTGATTCCTCCACCTTCCCGCCTTATCTCACGGCCGTTCTTCCAGTTTCCTCCTTCTCTCTTCTTTCTTCCACTGTGTCTTCTTTTCTCCTGCGGTACACGGAGTGCGCACTAACTGACAGTACCGCCCTTCTCGTTCCATCCCTCCGTTATCGTCTACCCTTCCTCCATGCCTGTCCTCCACCATATCCCTCCGACTCTTTCCAGCCCTCCAGGATCCTCGCAACGATGTACTACGCACGTACTAACCGAGCGGCGCACGTCGGACCTTCGTGGGAGTCGGTGCGACCCTCTCCGCGTGCGCCACCCTCCAGACGGGGGTCGCCTCGGCGTAGCACCTCGCGCCGTTCTCTCTCCCTCTCAGCTATCTCGCAGGCTCAGTTCTCGCCTGGAGACCATCCGGTACGCAGGTGATCCGGGACCATCCACCTTGAACCCGGGTTCGCGATGACACGTCGGCTCGCCACGAGGTGAACGCGAGACTCGCGCGTCGGAAATGAGGTGCTTTTCGTTGTGCTTTCTCGCGCCGGAAAATCTCCCTCCGCTCTTTCATCCTGATCTGCTCCTACTCTGCGGTCCGCTGCGGTTGGCTCGTTTTAATGCGGATGAAAATTGATCATGTCTAACCCTCGGTGTCGACGGTTTCCGTCTGTTGTTGTTTGTTTCTGTTGGTCGAATCTGATAGCTGGACGAAGCTGAGAGGAAAACCGGGTGTGGTAAAAGCAATAAGTGTATATTTTCGAAATATAACTGTTGCGTGAACCAATTATTCAAGTTAATAGCTTGGCAATTGAGAGGAGTACTCGGCAGATTATTTTATTTATGAAAGTCTGCGATTTCAGTTTTTATATTAATTTCTTTCACGTTCTTCCCTGCGGCCTCAATGATACATCTCGTTTGTATTACATTCTTTTCTTTACAAGGTCTTGACAGCTCTTATTTCATTAACTAAGTGCTCAGAAACGTTATAGAGTGCTTCAAAGAAGGTACGCAATTTACGGGATTGTAGTCACATGATTATTGCATCATGCATCTTGATTCTGGTTTGTTAAATGTTCACACAGAATTCTAAAACACTTTCGTAACGACGCAATAAACGGAAGTACAGTTTCTGATTAATCTTCCGAGTTATTTGATTCACCGGAGATAATTGATCGACACATTCATGAGCTACGTTTTTTTGCCATCTTCAAAAAAGCTTTTCAGCCAATGAATGCGCATCAAAAATTAATAGAGCCTGTTTAATTATTGCATAAAATATTTGAGATAATCTCAACTCCGCGAAATGTCGCACGTGGACAGATGGAATGTTACAAACGTCTCGATCACGTGGCCACTGCGATCCCACCGGGATTACCTGGTATCGATGCAATTTCGAGCATCAACATCGACTTTGTTTTAATCGAGGATTAAACTGGCGATCTCGACGGCAATTGGTTAATTTCAAAATTAATCCAGGATTGAACTTTGGCCTTATCTAGCCGTACGATCGGTACATCGATACTTTGTCGCGTATTATTTGTTCAACACATTTTCCAACGGATGCATAATTGATATTAAGTTATCGCTATGAATCTTATCTAACACGTAACTTCTTTTCTTTCGTTTCAACTTTTCCATTCTGAATGTTACGTATTTTAAGATTGTTGGTCCGATTGCCAGCGAAATGCTGCAAAGTAGCTACGGAAATGGTAACAGAATTATATCCCCACCGGCATCGTGGCGTCGTTCTTTCGGAGAAACTTTTTGTTTTCCATCCTCTATGTAGCTGGCGACCGAACGCGTCTTGGCAGGCACAATTTTCCGGAAAACGACCGAATACCCGGAGCGTTCCAAATAGAGTTCGTAATCAAAGTTCGAGTTAAGCCATCAAAATCAATTTTTACCGACTTCCGACGATACGCGCGTCAATCTATCCGAGAAAAGTTATTTAAATTTAAGTTTAACGATCGCAGACCGAAATGTCATGTCATTGTAAAATGAGGAAATGGCTTTTGCACTGAAACTTTTTGCAAAATTCGATAAAAGATTAAGTCGATAAGAAGTTAATTAGCGTCAGTGATTTTCATTGTGGAAAAGTTTGCCAGATAATTACAACTTAATATCAAGATATCTTTTCTCCTCATTAAAGTGCGATACCCTATAAATTCAGAGATAAAGGAAACATAATACTTTTATTAAAGAAAGGTCAAAATATACGTTCTATTCAAGTTACTGATATTAAGTAGCAGTAAACGATAAGATTTGTACAGATTTCTTGCCTAAAATTGAAATTCACAATTTTATTTATTCGAGCTAATAGTTCTTTTCCGATTAAAGTTTTATAATTGAATGTATTAAATGTATGTATTTAATAATAGCGCGAATTTAATTATTTAAATTCTCCCACGTCCATTACGACAATCTGCAGTTTAGCACAAGAGCCACAGCCGATCGTCTGCGGAATAAAATTAATTTCGTTGCCTTTGTTTCATTATTCAATTCTCGGCTTATATCCACCCTCGCCTCGGGGACAGCAATTAACATAATGAATTTCGGCCGCATCACACATGCCTCTCGCCATTTCTCCTTTAGGTACGTTCAGAATCCTGAGCACCGGAATTAAAGCGAACGGGGATTCTCATGAGGCTCGCCGAATAACAGACAACGCTAAATTAAGATGACTTGCAATATCTCGCTCGTAATAACTTACTAACGTTCAAACATTTATTTTTCCTACTTTGCAGTCGCTCGTTTGTTTCCGTCAAATGTATCGCATCTCACATAGATCCTTTTACTCTCGTCGCTCATTAACGTCGTCAATTTAGGATGTACCTTCTCCTAAAATCTTCATGATCCTCTCTAGTCGCGATCCTATTTTACGTTGCAACTATTATTCATATCGTACACGTTATTCATTTATACCCGTGAAGATAATAAATAAAAGCCAAATTTGGAAATATTGAATCGCCAGTAATTAGTTAACAATTAGATTGAATAATCCGACACAACTGGCTACAGGAAACTTCCTTTACTAACACAACGTTTCGGCCATTGGGTTTTGGCCCTTTTCAAGTGAATTCTACAACTTCTAGTTGGCCTATGGCATGTGGTCGAATTTAGGGCCACTGGACCGAAATAGGGACGTCAGATTACATAATAAATAAATATCGCGTAAATAATTTTTATCTGGAAGTCACCATTTTTACTCTTTTTTTTCTTTGCTGCAGTTCTTTCATCGATGTAAAAAATGAAGCGTATTACAGACATGTTGTAACATGCAATGTGTATATGCAAATGAAAATGAGGATGTCTCCACGTGTACTACATGCCAAGAGAATGACGCGCTATTGTTCCCACGCACATCTGACTCTGACAGAAGCTCGATGATTCGTTTGCCGATCGGCAAGGCCGACTAGCCGTCGGCGATTGCTTTCACGCATGAGCGTGAATCGCTTAGCCTCACCCGAATGAAAATGCACGTCTCTATAAGTTGTCCGCCACGACGCAGTCGCCTTCCGGTTATCTCGCGTCACAACTTTGCGCGATCAGGTTTCGAGGAACGATATTTAGTATTCTGCCAAACTACGGCGTAATCTCGTGGGATTTGCATCGAAACTCGGCAACGTATTCCTCGATAATCTTGTAACCGAGGTTAATCTGTTGCTTAAATCTAGATGAAGCTCGATCTAACAGCTAATCTAATTGCCGAAGATCGTCTAGAATTTTGATCCAGAGAATGTCCGCATATGGACAAGGTTTCTTTATGTATAAAATGTTTTACGCGCGGTACAAGCATTAGGTCATTTGAGAAATATTGTTTTCGCGTTACTTCACGGACCCGCTCCGCGAAATCGGATGATAGAGGACGGTAAAGAGATACTCGTTTCTTCAATTTCAACGAAAGCGATGGAATTCTCTTTAGCGCGGCGGAAAATCATCGTGTTCGGGTATTCTCATCAATCCTGTTTTCTTCCTAATGGCCGATGTGTGGTTGGCAACGGTACAACGGACGTTTGACGGAATAATGTGCATGCTAAGTGTGCGCGTACCGAGAGTTTTTGCGCTCCATACGTCGCGTGCAGTGATAAATCATAGAGTCCTTCAAGCGGGAATGTAGACCATTTTTCCTCCACGGAGAAGAGAGAGAGAGAGAGGGGGGGGGAGAGAAAAAAATAGAAAAGCGCCGCATTTCCCTCTCCCTGAAACTTCCCAAATCATTCTCTCGCCAGGTCATACTCAGAACTTTATGCTTATCGCATCTAGATAGCACGCGGATGTGAAGAATTTCCGTTCGAAACCCAACCATCCGCGCGCAATGTTTATCTGCGTTTAAATGCGACGGTGCCGATAACGCGAGAGAAATGGATTCTGCACTTATCGTGATCCTCATTAACGCGGCGCGTAATCGGCGCGAATGCCAAATAATAGAATCTATTGTACGCTCGCGATACGAAAGACCTGGGCTGAAATAAACGCGCGTTTTTACGACGTGTCATTGGCATTCGGCCGTCCAGCTTATTAATCGAGTGCAATCTTCCCGTTATGAAATCAAATATTAATGCAAGACTATATTTATCGCGATATCACAGGGACGAGCTTCCGTCGATGCAAACTGATTGGTTCCGCTATCGATCTGTATTCTGATCAGCGGAGGGATATAATCCTGTAGATGTAGAGACATAAAAGTGTCTGGGGAAACTACGAAACGTAATATTCTCTGCAAAATCTTCATCGTCATTTGACCTGATTTAAAATTAATGTCTTTTAGAAAGTAATAACTTAGGTTATTGCGAATCTAATTCATTCATTTATACTCGATTTAGCATTGATTTAATTATGTGATATCGCGTCAGCGATTTATTAGTTATTAATCGGTCAAACGCTGTTAACGGGCCCCCCGCGAATAGCCTATTTAACGCGAACACACGAGCGGAGTCGTTAAACTCCGCTTTGATAATTTTCAATAAGTGACGTGGCAGACGGTAGTGGAATACGCGACATAAATCGTACAACGGGGGCCCGCGTATTCATACCCGCGTTTGCGGTGGAAATACCTCGCATGCCCACGCGGCGAGAGCTAAATTAACAGCATGCGGCGTAATTTTAGCGTAATGTAAATCGATATCGCTGCGGTGCTCCCCCGCTCTCTGACCCCCTAAACGTAAACGTCACGGAATCCCGCTTTGTACGAGACACTTAGCGTCGCCGGGAGTATCGCGGTCGAGGCTGTAAATTTTGCAAACGGCTGGCAATCAGCCAGACATTTTTGTTACGAACCGGGACCGGCGTAACACCACGCACCGTGTCGTGCACCCTACGCTAATGAACCTGTGCGCTATGCATCCGTGTCACCTGCCTGCGGCGGCGTGCCTACCATGCTTTATGATGCCCGCCGCAAGTTCTTGATCACCTTGTTCTCGTGTTACCCGTGTCAATGCACCAGAATCACTTGACGTGTCGCGCAGAGATATTCCTCTCGAATCGCCTCTAAATATCTCAAAGTTAAACATATGGAGAAATGATGGGAAATTTGAGACACGCAAACGTAATTTTGACTCGTCGAAGAATCCGCTGTATAAGGAATGTTGAATGATTATCTTTTCCGTCGCTTTAGCGTCGATTTCTTCCTTCTAATATCGCTCTAAACGTTGACTGCGAAACACGAGCCAACCTATACGACCTATACGACGCAAAGGCCGACGAACCGAACCCGGCGTAACCTTACCGATCACTCCTTCTTAGGTGCTCGCCCGAGCGAGTTCTCCATCCCAAATCGGATCTGAACGCGGGTCGCGACGCGTTCCCCGCTTGACGAACGCAATGTAATGTCAATTGTGGTGAAATCGCCGTGCTGACAATCCCGGAGAAGAAGAAAGGAGACGACAATGAACAGCGAACGAGATTCGTGACTGTTTCACGGACCGCGGGAAGAGGGCCACGAAGAGCGAACGGAAGAAGGAAGAAGCGGGCCGGTCCGGTGGGGCCCCGGCCATGGGGGAGACAGTATGTTCTCCGAGCTGTGCAGGGAGACCCTGCGGAAGGCAGCAGTGTGTTACTCTGCTCGTGCAGGAAGTCCATCACCATCGCCACCAACGTCTCCGCCGCCATCACCCGCCAAGGAGGCAAAGACTGCTGCCAACGCTGACCTGGCAAATGTCCGTGACGCCAGCCACGAAGGAGCCAGAGACCATCACCACCACCATCATTCAGGGACCACCGTCGGAAAGCGAGCGTCGCCGACCGGAAACGCCGCCGGCGAGCCCAGAGATCCGGCCTCAGAAAGATCGGCCACGACCGATCGTCCAAACGACTTCAGGGAGTACGTTTACGTCCGGTGCGCGACTAACATTAGTTCATTACTCTCAGTATTCTTCGGGGACAGATCGAGCATCGACCGTCGATTTCTTCATCGTCTCGAGAACTCGTACTTGGACAGAAAAAAGATCTGTAGTTTTTCTGAGCAAATAGTCCTCCGGGATGGACAGTCCATTTATCGACTCCCATAGAACTAGTCGTCTGAATTTCTATGGTTTCAACTTCCCACTTTACGACTTTTTGTTACGCATGTAGAGAATGGAGATAGCAATTCTAATTTTCATTTTTATTATTGAATGCCGTATATGAAAATATTTATAAATATTTTGTGTAATTGTCTCAAAGTGTGAAATTATGGTGGCTACTGTTTCTTTCACTCCACGTATTAGTTATAATATTATTGCTTTGTAATATCAATCTATAGCTTCGGATTAATTAACGAAAACACGATAACCAGAAAATTGCGCGGTGGTCATTTCCACGAGACAATAGCGTTGAACGAAATTTTCGCGTCGCGATGGTCGATGCTCGTGTTAGATCTATTGATCCATTAGAGCGGCTTGACGTTGTCATCCGAGGAAATTGATTGATCACATGCATCATTCCGTGAAGCTCAATGCAGTCTGGTCCGCTCACTTCCGTTTCATACACTCGAGATTAGCTTCAACGTGCTGATAAAATCTGACAAAATCAACAACGTGATATCTTGATTTTCAATATAGGGCCAGTGCGACACCGTTCGCACTTATTTAAATAAGTTGTTCATTTGTATTTGTTCACGCGCGCGCGCGTTCTCTCGTTTAATCTGAATCCGGCTGAACGACTATATCCGCTATATCCAATCTCACGATTATCACTGTCGCGAATCAATAGTTTACAGAACTTATATTTATTTTAATGTATTATTACATGATGTAATGAAAGACAGCAGTTGAGAAAAATTACATCATACGATAAATAAATAATTGTATGATTTTGATAAATAATTAATAAATGATTTTATTAATTAAACTCACTTCAACGAGTTATCGCGATGTAATCGTCTCGATACGATTTCTCGAATCAAACTCATTCGTCTCTTGCAATGCCGAGTCTTATGCCAGAAAGAAAATTAGAAATAATTCATCTCTGGTACGTAAACCGTGACGTAAACGTAAACGTACTCCCAGAAAGCGACCGGCGATGCCCACTGACTTCAGCAAGCGATTGCCTGGACTCGAGGCAAGAGAAGGACGACGTGGCGGCACGTACGGTGCCGCCGAGTCCAGGGAGTCCCGATCGGTGTCCCCCGAGAAAGGGACAGCACGTCAACGCGAGGACCACCGAGGAGGAGGAGGTAGAAGCGGAGGAAGTGCCGGCAGCGAATGCGGCAGACCGGACTCGAGAGTCGGCCGACGATCCCCAGGGTCGTCGCCCGAACCCGAGGACAACTCCTCAACTTCTGGCGACGAAGGTACCTTCCCCTGTTGCTCGCATGCACATTGAATTTTTCACGGACAGCCGCGACCAGATCCGTCGGCCTATCCCGCGGGATTGTAAGATATTCGCGTGTCGCGTGCTTCTCGCATGTCGAGACCACTTCAATCATGTAACTCGTACGGCAGTAAAAATATAAGACTGATTCGTAATCTCTGACTTGTTTTTTTTTGCTCCTAATAAGATATACCATTCCACTAATTTGAAAACAATATCTCTCATGGAAGATATGGAAAAAGCAGATTGGGGTGGGAATTAATAATTAGAAAATGACTAATGACGAGCTACGATAATCTGCGTTCTGTGCAGCTCTTAAGGATATACGAAGATGCGCTGTGAAATATATTTCTATAGCTACATCGGGACGCTAGTATCTCGTTATATGTCGATTCAAGATACCTTTAAACGGAAACTAAATTAATATTAAAATGAAATTTATTTTTGTAACTCCATCAAAATCATGTAATAGTTACTTAGTTAAAAATAAATAATAATTAAATATTATATTGCTAATATTATATTTATATATCAATGTATACAGGGTGTACTAAACCGGTATCCTTTTAATCGTAGATTCCTTAGAAAATTTCAAGAGGAAAATTCTAATAAAAAAATGTCGAGGCTATGATAGTTTTTAAATAATAAGCGATTTATATTTCACAAATGACAGGTCTGAGATTTCGCGCGCTCAGGCACGGCGACATGACGAGTGATAAAAGTGTTCCTATGTGTTTCGCGAGCGAGCGAGAACCAAAGTCACCGTTTAACGGGACAGAAAATATTTGGGAAGACGATGATCCGGTTATTTTGAAAACTTGAGGATAAAGAGAGGCAGGAGACTAGATTGAATCTAACTGAAAATTCCAAGTTCACTCAGAATATCGGAGATCGACTAAATCGAAGGATATCAGTCTGATCAAGATGCTCATCACAGTGAACCCCTCCCTTTTATTAATAAGACGTTACACAAAGTTAACAAAAGAAATGGTTAAAGATAACAAGAGGAACAATTAATTCGAGAATGAATCGTTAAGTCTGTTGTGAAAGTTGTCACTATGCTAAAAAGGGCGATATTCGTAGGAACACCTTTATCACTTGTCGTGTCGCCGTACCTGAGCGCGCGAAATCTCAGGCCTGTCATTTGTGAAATGTAATTGCTTATTATTTAAAAACTATTATAGCCTCGACATTTTTGTATTAGAATTTTTGTCTTGAAAGTTTCTAAAGAATTTCTGATTAAAAGGATATCCGGTGATTTTAGTACACCCTGTATATTATAAAACTTACACGGTCGGCCTCGCATGCGTGTACTAGCTACGCTTACGCTTGGCGCGAGACACTACCGTGTCTCTTGATTAAGAGGGATTGAAACGTGAAATTCCTATCATTTTTAATCGTGAATAGTTTTGGGGACATGAAGAATTAACGACTGATAGAACCTTTTAAGAATGGAGTTATTCGTAGAAAGAGTGTATCAAAATGTTCAGTGATAATCCCCTGCGAGCGCTCGGTGCGGAATAGCGGAAGTTCGATGCGATCTTCACGTTCGAGAAATACTCTTGGGGATTGTGGGAGTTGTTGATCGTGGCTCTTTGAGAAATCGAGTTCATGAAGTTGCAGGGAGTATCTCGACGACGAAGGTGAACTGGAAGATCTTATAGTGAATTCGGCCGATTTGCACTGACACTGAACTCGTTTTGCACTGAACTGTACAAGCGCAGCACTAGGTCCGATCGGTATTAACCTTTCTCAGTGCAACACCAACTCGATGCAATTACACACTGAACTCGCTTTGCACTAAACTTGTCTTGTGCGAGTGCAACACTAGGTCCGATCAATGCTAACCTAAAATTTCATTAATAGCGAATTCGGTTGCTTGCACTAGTGCGTACCGAGTGCACGCCAAGGCCAGTTTACAGTCAATTTTTATACTTAACTTTGTCTTAAATGCACGTTCAAAGCGATTTAGCCAGAAAACAATCCGTATCGATGCTACAGATCGTTTTACTGGCTACGAAATATTTCAAGAATATTTAAGACGCTTCGGAAATATAAGAATTGACTGTAAACAAACCTCAGTGTGCACTCAGTGCGCACCAGTGCAAGCAATCGAATTCGCTATAAGAAATAAAAGTCCGCGGCTAGGATCCATAATTTTACCGCGCTAATAGTAACTGCACTGCAAAAATTGACAGTGTAATAAACTTTGCACTCCTTCAGTTTATTTTGCGTATCCGAATACAAAGTCAGTGCTACACTAGGTTAGTGTAACACTCATCGAATATGATATAAGGTTTGTACTGTAATAGTGCAATATAACCGAATACGACGAGTGCAATGCACTGAAACAGAAGGCATCGATCGAATACGTTGCACTGGGAAAGTTTGCACTCAGTGTACACTAGTGTACATTAGTGCAAGCGACCGAATTCGCTATTAGATAACTTATTGTCAGTCGAAAGCAAAGACCATGTGATCACAGAGAAAGCATTAACGACGGCAGCCCATTCACGTGCTGTCACCTTATTTACACGTCATGTAAATATATCATTTAGAATTTGAAGTTTTGAGAGGTGAAAGCAACATACAATCAGGACTTCTGTATTGTATTCTTTAAGAATCAGATTGTAACATTCGTGAATTGAAGACGGTCAAAATATTTTTATAATATAATCTGAAGATATATACATCAATTCTTTCACGCGAATAAAAAAATTCAGAGACCTCGTAAGACATCGATAACTCGACAGAGTTTTTAATTAACTTTACATCTTGTTACACTTTCTTTCGAGTACTCGCTAAATCGCAAACAGTCGACCAGGCAGACTAATAGATTCTTACGGTATATGGCATTTTTTTCATTTTTAACTCGAAGTTAAATAGATCAAAAAATATTTTTGTACTTGTCAGTATAATGTGCATTTTTATTTCGCACAATGTAAAAAAGTGAAACTTGAAAATTCTGACGACAATACTATTTTGTGTCTCCATATATAGTAAGTATACGAAACTCCACGCGTGATGCATCCGGCTCGTTTGTACTCTCTGCACTGCGTAACGTTTTCATGCTTTAGAGAAAAAGGAAATTCGACTTCAAAGAAGTAACGAGTTTGGAACGCGACCGCGCTGCTTTATTCTTAGATAAACAATCTGCGATCGATTGCGAGGGTTCCTTTCGTCGGTCTCTTTCTTATTGTGTTCTGGGATTCCGATCTTCTCTGTAGTTGACACAAGTACTGTTTTCTTTCTTTGTACCATATATTTTTGTATTCCTTTATTTACTCTCTCGTAAAATATAAAACGTATCCTATTATTGTCACAATCTACAACCGCAGAATTTTTGATAAATCTTTAATCAATGTTTTAAAAATGGAAAGGCTAATATTTGACATTACGCTATTGCAATAGCTAAAATAATTTAAGAAACTTTAAATAGATTTTGCAATTACTGAATCGTTTCATTAAGACGATGGTAAAAAACTTCAACAATACACTTGTCCAATATTTGTGTCATGTTACATATTTTATATTTTAATCAAATTATTTCATATAGGGTTTATATAAATTATATAATTTATATAAATCTTATGTATAGAATTTTGTATAAAACCGATTCAGCTGTATAATTAAGCGTCATGCGGATTGGAAACTGTACGAATTGATTGTTCGAGCTATTGACTTGCTTTGCTATCGCGGCGGATCGTTCTCGCCAAGATCACTGATAAGAGGCAATACGTTGATATTCTCGAGGATGCCCGAATCGCTGCGCTGGCAGCTTGACGCGGCACCTTTTCTCGTAATCGAAACTTCCCTTCTTTTCCCCGAGACTTTCGCAACTGCATCGACTGCACTCAAAGCCTAAAAGTACCAGAGCTATCTCGCAATGTGCCAACTCGCGATGCTCGAGGACACTCTTCGGGTTTGCTTGCGCTACCAAGTTTCTTTCCACGTGTTTTCCGGTGTACTAGATATATTTTAAGGATCTTAACGATTGTCAACTACAGATTTTTCAATATTTAGAGCTCGTATTAGACGATTTATAATTTGCGTAAGAATATAAATAATATTTGTAAATTTTATTTACCATGTAATATAAAAACTATTTGAAAAGTCAAAATATACAAAATATATACAATATATAAAATGATAAATAGAAATTTATTTTGTTCTAATACGGATTATAGTTCGTCTAAAAGAGTTTTGGGCCCTAATGTCGCCACCTTAAATCTATTGGTAATTAAAGCTGAAACAGAATACAAAATTACGCACGACGATGGAGTCACGTAAATAAAAAGTTTTCCGAGGAGACATCTTTCTATATTAATGTAAAAAATCTTTTTACGTCTATAGAATTCGTTAGCTCGGACAAATTTCTAATGTTAAAATTTTCTTCTTTTCCAGGTGAGTATTCGCCGAAGTTGATGCAAACGTCTTATCTCTCTTCCGCGACGTCAGGTATTTATAATGGAACGCATAATTGAACTTTAATTTACAATTGTGCATCTGATACTCATTAAAAAACAGATTTTCTGCAAAGAAATCTACCTGTATTCAACCTTTGAGAAGAGGAAAGAAACTTCGCTATAATCACTATTGGAGATCGTCGCATCGAAAGAGCTTGAAGGAGTTCGCGATACGAGACTAAGTAAACGCGCGTTTTCGCCGGCTATAAGAAGACGTAATTAATTTAAAGAACTTAATTCCAACGAGATCATTGTTCGATTTAACCTCACTTCGACCCGCGTTTTTCTCATTGGCACTTTTTCTACGTCCTCTCTTTTTCTGTCACTTTTTCTATCTGCACGAAGGACTTTGCTCATTGTTCGCGGAGAACGCACTTTGAAACTCTCTCGCGAAGTTGGAACGTTTTCTCAAATGTTCGCGCACTCTTCGGGAAAAATATCTTTTCGATAACTTCAATCAACATTGCCGGGATTCTTCCAAGATGAACGTCCCGACTGAATGGGGAGTTCCGAAGCTATCAATCAAACTTACGTTGCCTGCTATTATTGTCTGCGTTTCGCATAAACGTCGACGTCGCGTTGAAGTTCGGCAGTGAATCGTTTCCCGGCCATTAATTCGATTACGTCGTCCGCTGGCGCTGGCAACCGTGATTAAACGTAGTTATAAATTATGAAGATTATTGCTGCTCGAAATTTGCACTGGCATAACGTGACATGATCTAATAAATCATGCAGCTACTTCATTTGTGCGCTCTGATCTTTTGATATTACAAACTGATTCTTTCTTCGAATAAATTAATAGCATTTTCATTTCATGATGGATCTTGGAATTTTATAAATCATACATATTTTTTAAGTATTACGAGAACTTATTTAACGTCATATTATCATAATTTTTTAACACGACGATTGTTGTACGTGTGCCTACCATTCGTGGATGATTGTAAATTAGATATTTCGAGTGACCGACTCCGTTTAGTCACTCTTTCAGACTAGTTGCAGATTAATTGTACATTTCTAAATACGTTTCGCACACATTAGTTGTTCTCGTTCCACATCGATCCTCGGTACGCTCCGCAATGTTATTTGTCGAGAAGATATATTTTACTAATAACTCTCTTCGTTAGTTGGCCGACGGTGTTCGGATATCCGAAGCCCGTATCTAGATCGTGGAACGTCGAGTTTCCGGCGAAACTTGGACTTTCGACATTCCTCGATCCGCATATTTGCTAAGCTACAGTTATTTGCTCTTTGGAGGAAAAACAAATTTATGTAGCGTGTTCCACGGCGTTTTTACGGCGAAGAAAAGGGTCGAATATTTCATCTCGCGCGAGAGAATTTACTGAAGTCGGTACACTGTAGTATCGCAAAAAGAAATACGTAACTATGTGTGTATTATTCAGTGTATACGTGGTATACATGTATGACTTCTACATAGATCACAGAAAACTCTTGTCTCACAAAGGCTTGCCCTTTGTTTCCTCCTCTCCGATTGAGATCCGCCAACACACTGTCTCCTCTCTTCTCCGATAATCTAATTTTACCACCGATTAAACTTACTCTCGGGAACGTAGGAGAGACAAAGATTTCAATTAACAGCAACGTCGCAGTACGTTAAACGACGTGTCAAGATTTCAACGCCAACTAGCCTCAAAATTTCAAACCGAGTTTACAAGTCTCGCTTACAGCTAAGTTTTCGTAAGCTGTCAACGTCGTGCGTCTCCTTGAGATGCGCCTCCTCGGATGGCCGAGGTCGCCCGCCGTTGTTTTAATTAAATCCGACCGACAAGTATCGAAGAATCTCTCAACCGGCGAGATAGGCGGTGACGGTTCGCGTCGTTCGTTTTAGCCGATACGTGTTGCCCGAATTACTTTGTCCGGAATAACCAGACGTCAACGGAAAGCCCTCGTCGATTCAACGGCGTGTAGGATGCATTCGGAAACACCCGGAAGGCAGACATCAAAGCCTCTATCCGAGAAGATGTCGATTCACCTGCTGTTTCACCCTCGAGCCGTCGTCCTCTTTCGGACATTTATCTCGTCTAAGTTTTCCTATGGCTCGCGTGATATTCGAACGTGAACTAAATTTTCGAAACGCCCGCCGGAAGTAACTTTCGGCGACGCTTCCTTTAGCTGTAAAATATGCTGCTGCAATAGAGTGTCGTTGACTTGTAGATAATTTATCGTTCTTATGTAGGTGACACACGTATGTGTATTATGCAGTGAATGTACAAATTTAACCACGGTATAAACGACGGAAAAGAGAGCAGCATATCGAATTATTGAAATAATTTTAATCCGATTTCAACGTCTCGTTAAAAGAGGACAATATTGTTTCTCGTCGTTTGTCAAACATATTTTTCCCGGCGGAAAAATAATCCCGAAGGAAAGAATATTGCCCCTTGTTAGTGGCAAATTTAACGGAGGTGCACAATGTGACATCTTCGCCATAAATCATCGGTACCCGCATGGGTCTCGTTGTATAAGCGGAAACGGCGATCGGTTATCTCACAGCTGGATGCAGTTCCGTTTCGCACGATGCTCGGCAGCAATAATTACGCTCGGCGACGCTAATGGGCGATTAATTATTTCCCGGCGCATCTTCGCAAGTTTACGCGCGATCGCTGAACTCCTCTTAGCGCAGTAATCCGAGTAATTAATTATGGGATATTGTTTACGATTCTCGCGTGACGTGCAAAGGCAAAAGTGCGCAATATTAGCCTAGCCGTTTCGAATCGCCGGTATGCCGGATCCTCGAGATCCTTCCCCGCCTCGTTGTAGCGGCCAAGTCCATCGTTAATAGCTGCTCCTCGTTAACGAGTTTCTTGTGCCCCCGGTCCCAACGCCGATAAATCGTCCAATTTAGGGCGCTTACATGCGAGCTGTAAATTCGCGTTTATTCGGTCCGAGCTATCAAGCCACGAGGCTTTCTCTGTCTTCGCGAGAGGAATAACCATTTGCCCGTTGCGTGAAACTTCATCCAATTCGGAAAATGGCTGGGCATTCGTAAAACGAAAACCGCAATTAAGAGAGATATCAAGAATAACATTTGAAATAAAAATATCTCATTATTTAAAGTAACTATTTCTTTTTTAATTAGCCTTAGAACATTTTTCGAAATAATTAGGCGGCAATTACCATTGTCTCTAAAGTTTTCGAACTGATAAAGGCATCTTCGCGTTCAGTGATCCCAGACAGACGAATTTGTTATCAATTATGTTGTTAAATTTTTGTAAAAATTAAATATCGATAATGTGATAGCAGTGTATAATAACAGCGCTGTAAATCAATGCCACGCGCAGACCCTAGCTCGCTTTAATTCTGCTCTTTTTTACCGGCCTCCCGGAAGAACCGAGAATGCGTCCTGGTCTTATCTAGCGCTACGACTGCAATTACTCTGTAAAAGGCGGGATAAACGCAGTCGCCGTCGCCCTTTATTCTCAGGACCTTAGACGACCCAGAAACATCCTATTTTCCTGTGCTGTACCTCGTCGAGCCACGACCAGTAATTATTACGTCGAAAGTAGTAGCATTTATCGTCTCAAGTATCAAACGAATCATTTATTTAAAGCGCGATTCTAATCTCGTAATTGAAGGGGGTGTGAAAAAGGCTAAGCAGAGCTAAACCGTAAAATGTCAGGCTGCAAAGGAAAAAAGAAGCAACGCCGTTCTGTTTCAATGACATTTGATCATTCTCAAACGTGAAATGTCATCGTAATGCCACAAACTACAGTATATATACGCACAGATTACGATATAACAATTGACAATATTTATATAATATCGGCATAAACGTTCACATCGCATCAATGCGGAGGAGAATCCGAGACAGTTGAATTGTTTTCCCGTTGAATATCGATAACCCGAAAGCGTGGATGATTTTCACGAAGGAAAATAAGTGGAATGAATTGACGTTCGACTTCGGTTATTAATCAGATGGTGCGGACAGCAGACGGCATGGCGGATGAAAACGGCTGGTGCTCGGCTGGATCGCCGTCGCGTTCGAAACTCGATCGTAGATGCTAATGACCCGACAAATTTTCCGATTGTTCGCCAGCAGTCAGTAGAACTCTCGCTCGAGTGATAAACGAGCTCGATTGCGATGGATTGAGGTCTGGCGCGAAAAAGTCGACCGGGGCTTCCGTCGTTCGTTCTTAGCGACTATGCGTTCTAAGGAACAGCGAAAATAGAATTCCCACGTCTTTGTGACGAACGACCCTTTGGCAGCACTTTTTACGATCAACTTTGAATAAAACCGCAGTTTCCGATTATTTATTCTTCTACGTGCAATGATGATTAATTTTATTAACATATATTACTTGATATAGTTTCAAATATTACTTTTCTTAGACGCAAGATATTTCTCGAATGACAAAAATGATCGTTGGCATATTAATTTCGATAGTTATTTTACTTTTCTCCCTATAATCATTTATATTTCTACAGCTTTATTTCGTACTTTATAATTCCCTGCCGCCAATTGTCGCGAGTGACTTGATTAGAAAACGATTGGATAACTACATTAGCTGCATTCTTTTGTGGAAATACACGAAAGATACAACCGCTAATGCATTGGTTCGAGCAAGTCAAACCGTCAGCTTTTTGTTATTTTCTTAACGAGTGACCTAATTTACGTCCGTTTCGGTCCATCTTGCCTCCGCGATATCGCCGGAAGAAAGAAGTCCCTCGCGACAACGGCTTGCCAATTGAAATCCGCCACAAAAGAAGATCAAATGAAACCTTTCCCTCTGAAGAGGCGAGCCATTTTTGCGAGTTAGAATACGAGCGATCGGACTTCATTGAGCATTCTTTTCTCTCCTCAAAAGTCGTTTCAAGATATAGCCATCGTGGCTTTTATCTCCTTCGACCAAACCGTCGCGCAAATGCATAAACGGGACTCGATAGGATGATCAGATAATCTAACCCGAAAGAGATTCGGCCGATACTACAAATAGCCTATTCCCATCCGCCGATGGCATTTTCCGGCACAAAGGCGGAAAATAAGTGAAAGTTACTGCGATATGTGAATCGAGAATAAAATCGTCTGCTTCCCGAAAGAAAGAAAACTTGTTAATTTTCGCAATTTTTGTGCTAGATACATTGTTTGTCAACCCTGGTATCTTTCTTTTTTCCTTCGTTAGACCACATTGTCACATCATCCCCGCTTTTGACTTATTTATTTCTCTGAGAGAAAATTTCGCTTAATCTCCAACATTTATCTACCATACCTCTAGAGCTTTCAGCTACCGGATAAAGATATTACTGTTGTTAGCATACTGGCTGCGCACTTTCCATACATACGAGAATTTACCTCCGCGATACTTCGTCGCTGATATACCCCGTGTTTTAGAATGTGCTGTGGCCAGGTGTACGGAAGACCTTCCCCCCCCCCCCCCCCGTGTTCGGAACTTTATTTTTCTTACCTATGCCCCTCGCCGAAACTTTCGGCTCGTTTAAAGAAATGTTCCGGTGATATTACCACGCACGTGGCGCACGGTGACAGAAAATGGCTTTCCTTCGCAATAGAGTATGGACTATATATTCCGTTCCCTCTAAATGCCATTCCGGAATTGGTTTCGGCGAGATGGCCAAGAAACACATGGCCGCGTGACGTAGGGATCGATATTTATTCATTCCGGCGTTCAGGGGCAGAAAGCGTAAAGTATACTTAAGTAAACTCCGCTGCAACATTCTCCGTACTACTTACTGAAGTAACGACAAATCAAGGTACAATCAGAAGCAGTAAAATAACAACGCGGTGGAAAAGAATAAAGTACAAATTTCTTGCTGCCAGAGATGCAAATTGCATTTGCAGATCCTCTCGAGAACGCAGTTACGTTCTCGCGGAAATATAATCACGCGCCCTCTCGCGTTGTTTTAAAAATTACACGTACGCTAAAGTATGCATTTATATGAATCGCGCTCTGTAAAGTTTGGGAAGCGACACTCGGTGGAGTCTTGATCCAATCTCTCAATTTTCCCGTATGAAATTGACCTCAGCTTTTGTATCAATGAACATAAAACGATAGTCGTTTCTCCGCTTCCAAATTCTCGCAGCCATTCTCAGTATATTTGATATTTTCGGGCGCGACGAACGTGTACACGACGGCCGATTTCCTGCATCGTCGAGCAGCAGCGCGAAATGGGAAATGAAAACAAGCGCCCAGGTCTGAATTGTCAGCTCGGATAAGCCTGCCTTTGTTTTTTTTTCTACCCGATATACGCACATATTTTTTCCTCTTCCTTTTTAGTTTTACGTCGTGCGATGCCGTTTTATGTCCGCGCACAAAAAATCGTTCTCGATATGATATCACGAGTAGGCGCCTACACCGAAATTTCGCCCTTGCCTGCATCGAGCATATCAACCCACTTACCACATTTTTATCGATTACATATTTCGAGAGGTAACTGAATGTTATCTGAATTCGTGCAGTACGCAATTCGGTAACTAATCAGACGATGCACAGTCACGTGGGAAAAAGCACGCGTGATTTCGTGAGATGGTTTTGCGGATGCATATGAATCCCTATCAAGCGAAAGAGAGATTTTCGAATCAGTTGTGTCCCTCCACATGCGGAATGCCGACGTCTGTGCGTCAATAGACGGTCAGAAAATTAAGGCGATTCAGCGCAGGCGGCATCTGACGCGCATCGTATTAAGATCGTAATTGCATTCCGCGAACATCAGGACAATTAATTTGTCATGCAAATAATCGCGGAGGCGTCTTTGTCGGGAGCTTTGACAGAATATCCATATTAGGGGATATGACATTTAATAATGCTTTACCGTCTTAGCCTTCCCGCCTGTCAAGCTTTCATTTCCGAAACACAATCTGATCACGATACGCGTGTACGTTATTTGAGTGAACATAATAGGCCAATAAAAGAAAATTTTATGATTATCAATGATTATATATAGAAGTACGTCGCGTTTATCTCACTTTTATGCAAAAGCTGCCATTTGTGTCACGCGTTTCATCCGACTGAGCGTGGATTAAAATGATTAAAACTTGAACATCGCGCTGACATTATTTTATTCAGGACGCGCTGACGTCTAGGCCTCCGATATTATTCCGACCCACACGCAACACGCATATTTCCTTCTATTTTTCATCCGCCTGCTCTTGGCCGATTCCCAACGGAACACATTTTATTAAGGGAAGTAAGGTTTCTTTATTCGCCCAGTAAATTACGTACAAAGCCTGATATCTTTTCGGATTCCTGTAAATAATCGTAGGTACGTATTCTGATACACTCCTGTAAATATTTTATCGTAAGGTTTCAAAATCACAAAGTACTCACTATGATTAAACTCGAGTACAAGAACTATTGGCACAGCTTTGCTAATATTTCCTTATTTGTCAGAGTCTCGTATTTTATGCTTTCAATATTTATATATTTTTTCTCTCATGAAATAGACTTTTTCGTCCTTGCTCTGTACAGAAATTTACTGGGAAAGAATGGAAATAATATTGTAGTTTATTTTACGTATACTATCTTAAATGTCAAAAAATCTCGCGATTGGAGTTGAACGATTTGGACTAGTGTCTAGCATCGCAAAATCGGCGATAAATTAACGAAGTCGCTCCGTAAAGATGTATATATAAGTCTATCAAGTGGAAATCATCGAAAACACACGAGAACAAAAATTAGCACTGACAATGAAAGAAACGATACAAGCTGTTGTCTGGAAATTGGCGCTGGGAATTGAACCTCGGTGTAACTCGACGCGTCTGACTATGTGGATCATTTATCACTGCAGACATTTGTCTCTGACATTTTCAGCATGGATAAATGTCAGTTCGACCGATATGCTGCCTTTTTACTTTGCGCTGCACTCGAAACTTGGAGTCGTAAAGAGTTAAACGATAGTTCAAGGGAAGGCCAGTAATATGAATTAAATGCCTAATTATACAACGCGATGGTGAAACGAATATCTTAACATTCATTCCGAGGAATTGTTATGAAATTTTAATGCGCGGAAGAAATAAAAGTAGCGTAATTTAAATGCGGATTTCCACTTGAGCGGCAACACGAGCCACAACGAATTTCGGTCCAAAGCAGGTCGGAAGAAGATGGATTTTTCTCACCGGCATACAATAATGATTGCGTCGAGTGCACAGTTCTTTTCCTTGTTTTTCTTAAAGATAACTTCATACTTTTACGATTGCATTTATCAAGGTGCGAAACCGTGGTCGGCGTATATATTGCAGGTTAAATATTTGCGGTATTTGCGGTATTCGCGCTGAACAATGGATATTTCTCTTCGTCATATTCGCGATCGATATTATTATAATCTGATTAAACGCGGACGGTCATAATTGAGGGAAAGCTCGCGTTTATGATCGTCACCGCCGTAAACGCGAATCGTGCGCAGACATGCATTTCTTTGAGGTGTAACGATTTGCCATAAAATGAAAATTTGTTCCAATGTCATTCGATGCTAAAATGCTATCGTGTAAAAATTATATTTTAACCCCATCTCAAAAGTATCTGCTTTATTAAGGGCAAACCATCTATCTCTGTTTCGATTTTGTAATAATTTCAAAATTCTCCTGACACTTCGAAAAAATTTTATGTACTCTTCTGCAAATTATATTATTTAAGACAAGTCTCATATTGCCAGAGGGGATGATTGTCGCGAACGATTAAAGCTCTGGTTTTTCGAGAACTTATTTTCTACCCGCAGATCTAATAGGTCGCCCTATTCTTCTACTAATGACCACCCAACCGTTAAATTAATATATCGCTTGATGCCCTTCCCGTCCATCACCGTTCTCCCTTTTCTTCGTCATGGCAGCCCCCGTTCTTTTAAGACTGTGTTGCCTCCCCACGAGGGAAGAGAACGAGCGACGTCAGGCTTCCTCATTGGCATCTCGCAAATGCATTGCAACCTTCTTTCCTGTTTAGTAACAATGCACTTAATCTCATAAAAAGTAGCGTTCTCGTGATAAAGCCACTTTTAATAAAAATTACTCACGGCCATAAATATCGATATTGACACAATAAAGCTGTGTCAGTTTTGTCATATTCAATTTTTAAACGTTTTAGTAAACTTCAATTTTAATAAGGATGTAATATAATTGCCGATACTCTTCGTTTAGAATAAATACGAAATTTAATAGCACTTAAAAAGAGATATATGCATATTGAGCAAAAACTCGAACCTCTCGCGAAAACGCGCACCTCGTAGATGCATCACTTTATTTTACTTCATGTTCCTCTCAACTTCTCGTTTAATTTCGTACTATCAGATCCTTCCTGGCTAATTTTCTTACTAAACTTTAATGCTACTTTAATTTAATACTATTTTAAGCTCGATCCTGGATGTTTATCGACAATAAGATGCGCATTTATTTTACATTCTCACGTTCGCGAAAAGTGTTGTATCAGAACATTGCAATTAGCGACTTGGTCGATCGACGATTTAATTGCTACGCGAAGAGCGGCAGTTCGCCATTGTCTGATCAAGATACGCCTGGCTCTCTCAGGGATCGCACTGCCGGCAATTTAAGCGCCTTTTCAAAGTACAGCGGAGCATCGTGTCACCAATACACGTCGTAATACTCTGAAGAGCGAGCACCTGCTATTTCTTCGTCGCCTGGAAGCAATTAACTCTCTTCAGCGCTCGATAAACCGACCAATACAAATTAATTACGTTGACCTAATGCACGATATGATTACATCAACACTGTTGATATTTCGAAGAAAAAGATAGAGCTGAACGATTCCATCATAATTACGTCTCTTACATCTAATCTTATCGAGATATTCCATTCGTCAATAATGGATCTTATTAGTCTTGTCAATTAAAATCGATCGTACTGCTTGTAACGCCGAGGAAGATGTGACGTTATTCTAAACGTACGATTATAGAATCCAAATATGACAGGGCTATTTCCAATCTACGTTTATTCAAGGGTTGTTCGATGTTTATGTAGGAGAGTTAATTTAACAAAAATTCCCCGTCAATTTTTCACGAATTATGGAGATAATGAATCGGGCGCTACTTGATTCGTAAATTGCCGAATATTCTAACCGATTTGAAAGCTTTCGATGCAGATTTGTATTTCCGTGTTGTTTATCGACCCACTTTATGTGTATGTACACGCGACGCAACGCCGAATCACTGGCGACCGTCGCGCTAAATGTGTTAGCGTGTATTTGCCAACTTAGTTAAACAGCTGCTAATATTTGCTCCCGGGACCTTGAAGTGCATTCGAATGCACGTGACGCAACGAGGTAATCACCGGTTTCTCATAATGACCTGCGAGTGAATTCGGCTATCGCGCGGCTTCAGAAAGGGAGGCGAAGAATTAATTCGTGTCACAAGTTAACATTCTCGTTCATAATTTATTAATAATACGGTTCAGAAGTTTATGCAAATCGATTCTGTCGCTTGCGCGTGAATTTCTTACGTAACGCAAGAAACCGCAGTTTCCTGATCACCGTTCGCGTAACGCTTCTTGGGTCGGAAATAAGAATCTTTGCGCATATTTTCTGTACACTCACGTGTGTACGAGCGCGATTTCTTCTATCTAAACTCTATCTAATTGCACAGAAGAGGAGTTTGAACGCTGATGAAATTCATTCGAACAATACAAAAGGGTTTAAGGTTTCATTGAACAAAATCTGCTTTGCATCTTCTGAATTTTTCCCCACGTATCGCTCCGTTAGTTTTTCCAGGATATTTTGCATGAGAATGCCCGAAAATTTATGGCCACTGTGGGCGCGCTTTTTCCTCCCCCAAATAGCGATGTAGGGAGGGTGTAACTCCGGACTGGCGAGATGCGATAAGAATTGTTACACATCCAGAAAAGCACCTCCAGGCGGGCTAAGTTCGTGCGGGAATACAAAAGACTCCATTTAAAAATTGAGACGCCGCCGGGTTCCGAGTAATGTAGCGGATGTGATACCTATATATCACTAAGTGCTTTCGCATGCTCAGGAATTCCAAATTTCAAAAAGTAGATTATTTTTCCGAACAATAAAAAATAGAACAATTAATTTATTACACAAGTGTGATGACGTTTGAAATTTTTCGTAAAAAAGAACCAAGTTATCTTCACGTTAATCCTTCATTGAGAAGTGATACTGACAGCTATTTAAATGTTAAATAATATTCCGAAATTTTTGAACGAAGATTTATAAATTTAAAGTGGAATCTTCGCATCCTATAGTGTTTTCTAAAATCAAACAAAACCCTTCAAGCTCCATTAACTAAAAATACAGAATTTCTCGCGGACGAATACTCTCACGTAACACCGTTTGTCGTTCCACGACCAGGCGTAGTCAGATAGCGACGCAATTTATTCGTGATTCTTGCGTCAACAGCTGGTAAATCGCGAGATTATGTAGCATTCGTGGTGCCACTTGAACACGGCTCGCTCGTCATACAGATGCAAGAAGTCATGTATTCATGTTTATTATTTCGCTTTAGAGTGGGCCTGGATAGCTCAGTTGCAAGAGCATTCGCCCGGCAAGCGGGAAGGTCCCAGGTTCGAATCCTGGTCTAGTTAGTTTGTCTCACCGAAAATTAATAGGTGGCACGCCTTGTTGTTAATGCTCTTATCTCCCCGAAAAGAAATATTTAAAATAATTATTATTTGTCATATTTTCACGAAACTAAATTTAGTATTAAGCACACATCAAGAATTAAGATACGTACATAATATAATATTAAATTTAGATTCATGAAAAAAATAAATAATTATTATTTTACATATTTATTATTTTAAATAACAATTGTTTATCATTTTCTCATGATTTATTATTTTAAATATTTATTATTTAAAATAATAAGAAAATTCTGTATTTACTCCCTGGTACAATTAACAACGTTAATGACTACTTCCCTTCGAGGAGTTAATAGAAAACTGACGGTTATTGTACTTTAGTCGTGAGTCAGAGAGCATGCCAGCGAGAACATTGTTGAATGAGCCGGATTCTCCTTTCAGCGAGACTCCCTCTTGACAAATCGCTCGCGACACCTTCCAAAGTACACCTCCGGCATCTTTAAGAAGATCCCGCTTCGGCTTTTTTCGTCTCGTGCCCCGCGTTTTCTTTCGCGATGCACGCACCGTATCGAAGATTTTATCTCGACGTTCATCAGCGTCTCACCCTCTTCGTTCTTATTATCCGCAGACTACGACGTCTTAATATCGCGAATTTAGCGGGAATTCCGAGAGCTGCTCTCGTAAGAACGGCCATCGATGGTGAACACCGACGACGCGCGATAAAATGCTTTCTCTTCGCTATAAACGTCTCGCGTTATCATCATTAGCGTCTTCATCCGTCGTTCCGCGTCATTATCCACCGCCCGATACTTTAAACTACAGCATACTTGCTATAGGAAGCGAGATTCACCGCCGACTCGGATTATTCTCTTCCTACTCTCTCTACGCTCTCACTTAAAATCTTATCTTGCGGTTGAAATTAGAGTCTAAGTACTCTCTTCCGTCGTTTCTCATACAAGAGATAGTTTAGTTTTTTTAGATTATCGATAAATCATCGTTACATTAAAAATAGTAATTCGCCCCTCCCCCCCCCCTCTCTCTCTCTCTCTCGCTCGCTCGCTCGCTACGCTAAAAAAGTATTTTTTTGTTTAGCGCGTTTTGAAGAAACTACAAATTTTTAATACGTTAATTCTAACATTTTGGCAGTATGTAATTTTTCTAAATTAATTGTAAGTATAAATATCGGAATGTTAATATTAAAATGTGCGTCCTTATATTCTAATTGCACATGCATTTGTGTCGACATTTTTCTTTTTCAAAATGTAACATGCGTTTATGTGTATGAAGTAGATTCTCATATAAATTGTAATCGACCCACACAAATAACTCAACTTGTGTAAAAATATTTCTTCCGCTTTTTTCCCCTCAACGTGCCCTTCGACTGCAATCATTTGCGAAATTAGGTAGCAATAAGTTCTTCGCGAATAAGAACGACATCCATCGAACCTCGAAGTGAATTACGCTGAAGATATATGCTTCATTCGGAAGACATGAGCCAGCATATCGAACCTTTTCACTAGCATGCCCAAGTTCCAGCCAATCGAGTCGGTGAATATCTCGGCGTAATGGAAGGAAAAGACCCTCTCTGTGAAATGTCGAAGTTCAACTACCCTGTACCCTCGTGCACCAGATACGCAACCCCTCGTCCTCATGCCTAGTCCTTACCTATATGCGTCGCACGATTCGATACTCGTTGGCATAATGCAATTTCTTTATGGTACAAGTGAGTATCCCGTCGTGCTCGCCGTCGATCTTGGTTTTGTTTGCGATTAGAAACGACTTCGCGGAACTTCCTCGTGTTTAAATGATAGAATATCTTCCATCCGCTTAATTCTATTTTACGATATCTAATTAAAAATTTCGAGTTGCGAAGCTAATTGCAAAGTTGTGAATTATTCTATATCATATTTAGTTAGTTGCAGTAAACTAAGTCAACTTTAGACGATCCGTAATTTGCACACATAAGTAATAAAATATATATTATTCGAAACTGTAAATAGAATTCTATCCTGAATTTCTGACACAAATTGCAGAGCGTCTAAAGTGCACTTTAATCAATGATCCGAAATTAAATTCAGAATTTAGGTAGTGTAATCCAAAATAGTAACTTTAATTAAATTTCCTGCCTTCCGTCTTCCACGGGATGACACCAGTTGTTTCACTCTGAGGAATTAATGCGGCTACTAGAATACTAATACCGGTGCAAGATGCTCGAAGCGTTCGAAACCGTATGTCGTCGGACGGCGACCGCTTTTAATTAAATTTTTATTCACTGCCGTAATACGCTCGCATATTCAATAACCGACCCCGCTACAGAGAGAGAATTATTTTACGTGGAACAATTCGTGTTGCAGCTGGAGCCGCTCCTGAGGAAACTAACCAAAGGTCCAGTTCTGCACACAATCGCCACTCTCTCACGAAGGGTAAGTTCGACGAACACAGTTGATTGTATTTAGGGTATTCTCGTTTGCCGTAATAAAACATTGTAGTCTACCGAGCAGAAAGGACCGCTACATTGTGTTTTAGGATATACAATTAAACGATGTAGTCTTACCAACATTAACAATGGCTCAAATTTAATAAATAATTCTTAATTTTCTAAATTTCCTCGTAAAGATATTATTTTAATGAAACGCCTTGTGAAAATGCGGTGTGCTCGGTAGCTTATGCTCTAGAATTTAATTTATTAAGCTTTCTTTTCTCTTTTTCTCATCTATCTTGCTGTACCCTAGCTGATTTTCGTCGAAACTCTAAAGCACCAACTCGAGAACTTTTTATTACTTCGTAGCGAGTGTAACGCTCGATATGATACCTCTCACGGTGGCTTTTTGACATTTACACGGCGGATTTGGACGCGATGCACTTTTCAATATCGCACCCTGTGTCTACCGACATTTCCGTGACGCTTCAGAGCACAGCTTGATCATTTATTTGCGATACAAGTAGTGACACAGACATATTGTACATACGAGTATACAGGTCACTTTTTATTGGAGAGGCCTGAAAAATATTTGACAACTTCGGGCACGTTATATTTTCAAATTGCAAAAAAAAACACAACAATTGCTCCAAGTATTTAAGAAGGAAATAAAGAATCTGCCCAGTTTAACGTTTAACAAAAATTATGCCAATTTAAGTTGTAATAGTATTGAATAGTCTGTTCCATAAATTTTCCCGTTTCGTTTATTTTAAAAACGATTGAAATCACTTCGCAAAGTTGCACGAGGACAATCGGTTCGTCGCGTGAATTCAAGGTCCTCGGCGAATTTTCATAGAAATGTAGGTTTGTAGATTGCTACGTCGCCGGTATTCCACAGTCGATAATGATATTAATCTCGCGCGGGGAACCGCGTAACTGCTTTTCAATCTGCGGTGAAATCGAGAGCACTATCGAGTCGCTGCAGACCGATAGTACGATCTCTGGGTCGCGGTAGATAACGAATGCAATTCTCCCAGTTCGACCTGCGAAATGGTCAAGTGGATTTAATAAGCGCTTCAGTTGCATTCCGCGCTTTTGTGGGCGGTACCGTTGGTGTTTAATCAATCGTGAAAAGCGCCCGCGAAATTGCTAATAAGCCCTTCATGCGGTCGAAAAAATTGCGCGCGTGGTAGCGCATAAAAAGTGGAATTCGAAACAAAGGACGCGATGCGTAATTTATTACACGACGATTGTATAATTAGATACGTCTCGGTGACTGGCATAATTAAATCTGGACTAACGAGGTCCATGCGTCGAATGCGAGTGTGTGCGTACGTGTAACTCGCTCCAGATAATGATATTAAATATAACGCATTAATTTATACTTAATTACATTCAGTCGAAAGCTCAATCGAAAGTTTAAATTGTCTCTTATTTTAATAAAGGGTTTTACGAGAGTAATGCGAAAGAATGGGAAAATATTGTCTGGAGTGTATGTCTTTCCTCGAGTTACTTTCTCCGGTTTACCTAAAAACTAACGAAGTACTTGCAAAATATTTAAAATGCCTTTGTTTAACTAGAAGACGAAGAGAATTATCGAGACTTTAAATTCGAAATGTAAATATCGTTCGTGCTCAACAAGCACATTCGCTCGTTAAATATTAGTAAAACACTAAGCACCCTGGAGCGTGAGAAACCAGGACAGTTTCCATTGTCATTCACAAGCTTCATTAAAATGTACCTGCTTAAAATTATTCTACGATAAATAAAAGAATTCCTAAAAATATATTTTAATCGTATCGTACGATATCAATAGGCAGAAATCTATCTTGCATAGATTGTAAATTTAAAACACGAATATAAATAAATATCAACGACAAGTCAGAAAAATAAGTGTTTTAAAACGAAAGCTTTTCTTATCTTTGTTCTTTCATATAGATTATCCATTTGAAAGTAAAATATATTGTTAACTTATCTCGGTAACGATATATTCCTTCCCGGATAATTTGTAAAACATTTTTGCGTCACCCGACGCGATAATTATCGCTTCAGCAAACGTGAAAAGTACGATCATCGATGAGAGAATCTCGTTACTCGCGGCAACATCTCATGGATCATTCGCGTAGCTTAAACCAGCGTATCTATTCGCATTCTACACCGCCACTCGAGCAAGGTTGGCGAGATAGAATAGTCGAGTGGATGAATGGAGGATTCGAGAGGAAAAGCCGGGGAGGTGGAAAGAAGTGAAGGGTGAGAATTGAGAAGACAACATCCGTGGCACAGAGGCAGCAAGAGATGGAAGCGACGGATTCCATTGTTTTCCGACCCACTTCCAGACGAAGGGAGATTAACAGAGCTGTGTGTATCCACCGGCGGATTTTCCAGCGTTTGAGCCTCCAAGACGACGATGATGACGAAGCTTGTGACTGCAGCTGCATGACAGATACACCGCCAGTTCGTACGGGCGCATCCCTCCGGGCGACGCGTCGCGGTTTTGTCCCGTTCGTTAAATTGTCTCGGTTACCGCATTGTCTCTACCTATCCCCCTCGAAATTACGGACACGCCGCGGTAAATATTGCAGACATAATGGGGATTTTAACGAACCACCTCCCTAAACTAATACCACGTGATGCACAGAATGCAAGACTTCGGTGAATGCATTTTTTTCATCGAAATGGATTTACCATTTCATTTTTCTCTTCTGGAAATATGCAGTCTTTTGTATAATACGCTTTTAAAACGTCACTTCGCAATCCGTTTTCAGGCACTTCGAGTTCTTATTTAATTCCAATTCTTCACGCGTTGCATTTAACGCAACCGCATTGTTCTTTCTATTCGTTATTCCGTTCTACTCGTCAAAAGCGGGTGAATTAACGGCGATATTGTGTGGAGGACAGCTTTCAGAGAGATAGATGGATTGTGCGTTTCCGAATGACCGAAGATTAACAGCTGTAGGGACTGACAATGAGTGCAGTACCAAACGATGCATTTCGTATCCACACCCTCGAGAATCCTATTTCGGCGACGGTATTGTCGTTATCTACGCACTTAATGTCTTTGGAAGTCTCTTGTTCTCCAGGTCGAAGGGGAAAAATCTTTTCGATCAGGATAATGGATAGACGAGAAGAGAACGCGCTTTGTAGTAAACTTTTTCTCTCGCCATTCTCTTTATCCGCAAGACTGCGATTACGTATATCACGCCCGCAATGTTCCATATGTATTAACGTTGCTTATCCATTCGTAAAATGTTGGTTCTTGACTGAATGTGAGAGTGCTGAAAATCCTTTTACTTTATATATTTCGCAAAGTCAAAAAAGGACTTATTGACAAAAGTACGGCGCGGTGATGCAGATGTAAGTGATAAGAAGTTGCCGCTTTAATAATTCATGATTTTGCAAACTTCGCAATATAGAGTCTGTCAATTTTCCCATAAATGGTTAAGCGAAACAGACGCGACGATATCAAACTTCCGTATGGCGATATTTCGCGCGTCTCTCGGCTCTTTTCCTCGCTTTTTTTTGGAACGCTCCACTCAACGTCTTCGGCCGCACCGCTTCAGCAAGTATCGAGTATTTCCCCAGTGATTCGATACGAATTCGTCTTCCAAATTATATTTACGTGCAAGTGGCTCTCAGCAGTTTTCTATCTCCGATAAAAGGAGAGCGAGTCTTCAATTACTACCACATGTTGTTTAAAAAAGCCAGCGCTGCTTTCATCGTCGAGAATCCTCTTCTGCATGTTGCAACGTAACTCGATATTCGTGACGTCGAATACTTCTCCCTTTCATATCATCCCTGCAGTCTTCGGTATATTTCATCCCTCGCGTTCTTCGACGTTCTCTCTCTTCCTCGTTCGCGTTCGATTCCGCGTCCGCATTAATAATGACATGTCCAATTACCATCAGCAGTAGGGGTGTACCGTTTTCTCCTTCTTTGTCCTCACACGTTTTCGTCCTTCCCTCCCATCTGGTATTTGCAATCAGCGGCCGGAAACAATATTGGCAGCTTGGCGGTCGTTCCCGTTGACGCTTGTCGAAAATGGAGATTGCCAACGAAGGATAAAAATAAGCCGCGTTGCAATTAGCGAACGTAGAGGGGAGTGCATGAATCTAATACGAGGTCTCTATGAGATTCATGCGGTATCGAGGCACAATCAACTATTTTGTTATCACCAATTGTGTGTACGTGAGCTAACGAGGTGTCGATCAATATCTCGTCGCTCGACGAAAATGCAATTTCGCACATAGAGATTTATTAATGAATGGCATCGCTATGGCAGATAAATTTCTAGTATTTATTACGAAATAAAGCTTCGAAGAGCTGCGTTATAATTAGATGTTTAATTTTAAACAGCTTACTTCAGAGATAATTTTGCTTTTAACAAGCAATATGTATGTCGTGGTTGAATATATCAGTGTCGTGCAACGTGCACAGCAATGTCGTCTTTAGGTAAACAATATTGACTATAACCGCTGGCTGTTATCTACAGTACAGCAGTGTACTTTGATCGTTAAACACCTGTCTTTCGTCGACGCAGCAGCAACGCTTATCACGCGACGAGTATTGCGAACTACGCGAACTTTATGGCTCTCAGAGAATGTGTACACCTTCGAATTTGTCTTCCGCAGAGCAAACGATGCACTGGTTCGCCCAGATTGGTGGTGACGACTCCCTCGCTTTGACAGGTATGCTCGGCGTGAGCTCAACGTGCTTCGATAACGATTGTGTGACTTGCGTGTGGAACACTTTCTTTGCAACATTCACAGAATCGTCGCGTTTGATGTATTTGATGCGACGTCTAAGACCGAGACCGCATCTCAGCCCATTGCTGGACACGTTTTGTGAGCAGAAACACTAATCTCTCGAAAGTAAATGATTATAAAACAGAAAACGATGTCGTGATTCTAATTTTGTTACTCAAAGTTACTCAAAGGATTCCATATGACTTGTGCTAACGAAAGATTAATGTGCCCCAATGCGGTCATTTCAATGTGATTTGCAATTTGAAATTGAGACAATTCATTACTACGCTGTAATTAGAAAGGCTGTTACTTAGGCCCGTCTGTACACGATCTTATGTAACGGAGAACGTGACGAATCCTGATGCGGAATTTGCACGAGGATCGAATTTAACTAACTGTCATAAGGATCAATCATGTTTAAGCAATTAAAAAAATATATAAATGTGTTATATGGATATACTAGTCGGACATATTTGTTCTTTTACCGACAAACCGCGGAATGATATATTGCTATAGTTGCCAATCGCGTTTAATGGGCTTGTCAGATTGCTGTTGTTAGGTTATTTAACAAAACTGACATTTAAATGTTTTCATTGATTTTTCGGTCGGCGCTATTTCACGAAAAACGTATTCAACCTGCATCAATTAAATAACAACGATGCTAACGAGTCGTATAATTTGGCAATTGTGTAACGGAATGCGAATGGTATTCGAAGAATAATGCAATTAACGCTTTCCAGTTTGAATACTAATCCTTTGATACGTTTATAAATTCAATAAACGATATTGAAAAAGGTGTATCGCAGTATATTAATGTGCAAAATGTTGTTACGACACGTTCACGAATTTGTATTTTATTTATATCTTATATTTTACGTATATATATGTGTGTGATAAGTAAACATGTTTTTCTCACATGCCTTAAAATTATTTCACAGATTATTTCGATATACTTTCTTAAAACGTTATATTTTCTTAATTACCATTGTTTCTGAATTGTCGAAAATTTCCGTTTACAATTAGTATTATGTCTTGATCTATGTATTAGTAATAATAGGAACTGATTAAATGCGACATATTTTTTTCACTAGTACGCATTCTCACCTCATCTTGAAAGCTTCTTAGCCAGCGCGGTTCACATTTTTAACATCGCATTCAGTGGAAAAGATTTTCTTTTTATGCCATAAAAGGCGATAATCTCGTTTTTTTATTATCGTGCTTATAAAACGAATGTTATCTGAAGAGCAGATTTATTCTGCGGCCTCTTGCAATCCGATAATCTTTTTCGAAGAAAGTAAAAGGCAGACGAGGATTGTAGGAAATGTTGCTTAAAAAAATGGGAGTTATCATTTTCATAAAATGAAGATATCGCTAAAAGAGCTGACGATAAGATTATTAGACAAAGAGACATCACGGGAAAAAGACAACGAACTTTACATTAGTACTAAAATAACCAACTAAGAGTGAATTTTTGTTATTTTAAATTTTATACTCCTTCGTTTTTAATTCCTAATCACTTCCTAATTTTTAATGGAATTTTTTTGTATTTATTTATCTAACGTTATCAAAATCTATTGGTACTAACGTCAACACGATTTATCCATTACTTTTCTCCGTTGCAACATCTGTCCACAATCTTGCATCAACACGAGTAACCACGTGCATGCAAACCACTCGTTTTAACCGCGCGAGCACACATTTGCATACTACATCACTATACACGCCAGGTGCATACCGTAATAACCATTTATTCATTCATTCATGCGTTCATTCGTACGTGCTGTAGTCTTAATACTTGAATCTTACGTGCACACGCACATGTCTCGCTTTCTTCTCGGCAGATGTGAAGCGCCCGCGAAGCCTCTACGACGAGGACTCCCTCGACGGCGATCGTCCTTACGAGAATGAAGGTATCAACGTTTTCAAGGGCATTGTACAGACCGCTCCCTTTTTCCTTCTTCGAGTAGATTTTTTTTAGATTTTCCTCTTTCAATAACACCAATGATCTAACAATAATCTAACGGCCTTTTAACGCTTTCGACTTACGTTTATATCAACTTTAACAAGTAACGGTGGCAGATATTACTCGTGTTAATTTCATATATTTGTATTTTGATCTAATAATAAGTAAACTTTATTCGCGTTGGACATTACCTACTCGCGCCCTACATTTTACCATGTAATATTTTCTAAATCAATATTTTGTTTTGTAAATAATTTATTTTTTACCATCTTGATGTATTATATATACATATATACACTTTATCTTTTCTTAGTGAGTTAAGATTAGCATTAGCACATTCCCTTATCTTGTTCCCTTACGCGCACATTCATACATACATACACACACTCTTGTTTTAAAAGTAACTTTTCCTTTGCAATTTCTTCCTTGTATTTATGATTTAGAATAATCTTTAGTAATTTAGATTGTAAATGGTTTTAATGTAATTTAACTTGAAATTTTTGTTACCAAAAATATCATCGACTGAAGAGACGCGATAAAAAAACTTCTGCGAATAACGTTCTAAGAGAAAATGCGCTCATCTCGAAATTGAAATCACTTGTTTGCGATCAGCACAAACTAGCCATTTGCAATTAGTTCGAACAAACGGATACTGAATACGCTTGCGTGGCTGTTCGCAGGACGAGACTCGACGGGAAGCTCGAAGGAGTTGGATAGGGCGAAGCTCGTCCGCGAGAGGCAGAACGAGGAGCGCCAGCGGAAGTTGGAGGAGCTCAGGCAGCAAGCTCTCGCCGCGCAACGCTTCCGCGAGCAGCGCGAGGAGGAACGACGAAGACGAATCGATGAGCTCAGATCGCGCGATAACGACAGGTTCGTTAATTCACAATGCCATAATTAAGAGTATCCACCCGATCAATGAATTTCGTACAAAGAATTTCGAGGATAACTGCAAATCCTTTTTCCCTTACATTATCTTAATTTTTGGAAAAAGCTTACACATCTACTATACGCAAGGGAAATCTAGGCTCATTCGACTCGTTAAAAGTTTCGTCTCTTATTTTTTTGTGCAGACGAAATCAAGTCGAGGAGAGAAAACGGCTGATATGCGAGGCCGAGCGAGAGAGACGAGAGGCTATCCTCCGCAAGAATCAGGAGAGGGAGGCGCGCATCGAGGCGAAGAAGAGAAACGAGAGGTCGCATATCGTCTTTGCGTTCGGCAGCTCCACGCCGCGGATGCTGGAGCCCGCCGATACCGGCGGCTCCACTTTCTGGGGTACCCGCAGAGCCACCTCCACCACCAATGTCATGATGTTCTCTGCCGCGCAACCTCTCACCAGGAGGTCCTCCGAGAGAGAGCTGGACGGCAGCAAGAAACGGGCCACTTCCGCTGGCGGGCTCGACCGGAAGCCGGGCGAAGGTCAGTCATATACTTATTCAAATGTCGATCGAATTACGCGAATTCACTAAAGACCAGCCGGCAGAAAGGCGGTCCTTGATGCGAGCACGTTAGTGGCACGTCGCACATGGAAATTCAATTAACCCTTTCAGCACGCGATGCTAGACTTGCTACATACTTGAGCGTTCTGTTCTGCGAGAACGTTTCTCAATTGGAAATTCTCCAATAGATTGTCAGAGAATTTGAAATACCTGTGAATAGTGTGCATTTTTGTATTTCGTGTCAGTCTATATGCAAGTTGCAAATCTGATTCAACGTTTACGCGAATATTTTCCAAGTCTCTACATCGCGAATAAAATTTAGTCTCCGTTCAATTTCTCATAGTTTTCTAAAGGCTTTGCGCGATTTTCGTCCGTATATTAAAATGTTTTCAGCGGATTGTAAATAATGTGACGCTCTCTGGGCTTGATTTATCAGAGAGGGAGGTTGATGAAATACATAATGTACAAGAAATACAACTATAAAATATTCGCGCGATATGCGTATGCAATATGAAGTGGCCCGACAGCAGCTGAAAGCGTTAAAGGCTTTCCCCTATCTCGCATACGGTGGATGAATAATACACGCGTGGTATTTGTTCTGCACCGTGCACCGGTAGAATGCAAATTAGTGTTTACCGTAAGTTCAATCGGGCGTCGAATCAACAGCCGTTGTTGATGCAAACACGTACGACGAGCGACTCGGAAGCGGATTTGCTTTAATGTGAGTATAAATGCGGATCGCGGCCCTTAATGTACCCTACGTGTAATGAGGAAGATCGAGACCGGGCACCGACTGATTAACGACTTAACAATTAATTATACGACGGTGCTTCGTGTAAGTTGGGCCCTTTGTGCTTGCGGTTCGGAAGTTGTTACTCGAGACGAGATAAATCTGACGATAGGACACGTTCCGAAGGAATAAATCATGTCGGTGAACTCACGTCCCGTCCCCGATTTGCTTGCTCCACCCTATTTACTCGAACGTCCGGCGTATGTATCGATGATTGATGTTTGTCGTATGGGCCTACAATCGTTCTTCGTGTCGCGGAGGGATTCATGAGGGATGGTGTCGTTTAATCGCGTCGTCGCGGAATACAAGAATATTTCTATGTCACGTCGGTTCTTCAGAGAGCTAGCTAGATAAACGAGACAAGAAAGCGACTCGTGTCCTCTCGCAGCTTATACTTTACGCACGATCGCGCTTCCGATATCTTTGATAGCGATATATTTTTCTTAGTGGCAATCGATACTGCCATTTACAAGGTAGGGAGGAACTCCATGAGTTTCGCACGAGATATGATAAATAAAATTTTACGGTGCACTTGCTGTAGAATTCAATCCGCGTTTCGCTGCTCACTTATTTGTCACGTTATTAACATAATGTAAAATGCGAAAAGCAATTGAGGCAATTGTGTCTAATGAAATATGCATATAAATTATGATTATAGGAATTGAATAGACGAAATGATTAAATTATTTTGCTGTGCAATAAAATGTGTCGGATAATTGAATTGCGTCTTTGGAGACTTGAATAGCCGATTAAATGGAAAGAAATGGCGTTACAAATTGCATAAAATCGCCGTTACACGAAGCTCTTTTACACAATCGCTCACGGCGAAGACGACACCGCGAAGCATGAAAGAACGATTGTCCAGCACTTAGAATCCGTAACGCGGCCATAGCGTAAATTTTATTTTTTATTCTTTACTTTCAGGTTGACACTTTCTATAGCCTATTCTGTGTACACTCTTGTGGCAATATCCCTTTGAACGACAGCCGAATTCACGTATTACGTATTTTCAGCTTGAGATTGGTTACACAGCGAGTCTTGAGAACGTTTTGCGCGATATAAGTCGCAAGTTTTGCTTTTTACGCGACGTTATTTGTTTTTACTTTTACACTGCACACAGATTGCTCGGTTATTAACATTCACTCTGTAAACGCCACATCTTCATCCACATTCTCTCCTATCCGAGCACATATTCTCTCTCTCTCTCTCTCTCTCTCTCTCTCTCTTTCTTTTTTCTACAAAGAAATCGCATTTTGAAAACCACTGGAAGGAAACGAAAACTAGAGTATTTTTGTTAAGAAACCAGGAAATAATTTTTATATAACTGCGTTATGTTTTGTCTCTGTACTTCTCCCCTTGGTTATAACTGTACTTATCGGTGGTGGTTGTGCATAGCGAGGTGTACGGGAAGAAAAAATAATAAGGAAAGACAACAACGCGCGTGCGATCGGCACTGTATCTAACTCACGCTGATACTTATGCTTTCCCGTCCCATTTCTCCCATTCCCGCCCTCATTTAAAAGACTTTTCGCGGCACACCTAATATTTGCGTTGCGTTGAATGGTTTGTTCGCAGATATGAGAATGTCCTCGTCCATGTACGAGGTGTTCAATTGGAATTCTAGCCCCGATCCCCCCTTAACTCCTGCCAAGCATAAGAGAGCGAGCCTCTCTCTGCCCCCCACAACCGACATCTTTGCCGTCGATGATAAGTCCGATAGCGACACTCGGCGTCCCATGATTCAGCGGGTTGCCAGTGGTGAGTCCTGATGTCTCAGAAGCCTGCAAGAAAACCGGGAGAGATCCGTTTCTGTTCGTCTCAAGAATGAATATTGTCGATCCTCTACCTCTCGTTTCGTTTTAGCACACGCTCTCGTCGGGCTCTCTCCCTTTCTCTCTCTCTCTCTCTTTCTCTTTTTCTCTCTCTCGTGTTCTACGTGTTCTACGTCTCATTGCGTCTTTCATTTACTTCACTACACACTCTATCGACGCATGTCAAGTTTATTTAATATCATGAAAGCATATATCCCCGTGCACTTTCTCTCGTTCCGTAATTCCCCTCCCGATTGTATGGTATTGGTATCAGGTGGATTTTACGATACTTGCTACAGCCACTCGTGAGCGAAACCACGTGGCAACCAATATCACGCAACAGTGTGTCGTTAGTTTATCTATCCATATATGATTCCTTAATCTCGTTACTAACACGAACTAATCACTAGACACTATTAATATTTAGTTATTAATATTTAGTTGCAACGTGTATTTTGCAAGCCGAACCTTTGCCGTTCAGTAATGCGCAGTTCAATGTTAACTGTTAGTGAATTTGTTACGAATTATAGATTAATAGGACGATTATCAGTCGCTATCAATCTTTCATTTGTTTCATCGAGTATGTGCATCAGTTTAATATTGGGCCATCAATTTTCTAGTAATTACGTAAAATTATATGCGACAATTTATTACATGATGAGAATCTAAATTGAATTTTTAGCAGTAAAAGAGCAACATTGGCACGCTGCACAACAAACTAAGCTGAGAATCTAAACTCAGTTAACAATGCCATCAATTTAACGCAGACTTATAATCGTCAGTGGTATATGTAGAGTTTATTGCTTGCATTTCTCACGTTTTAGAGATTGTTCGATTGAATGTTATCTGCTTATACAGAAGTTACGTAATATATTCTCCTTTACACATGAAATTTATGCGGCATGTACACTAACGTTGATAGTTACATGCGCTTTAATACACAGCGATTTACGTACATTGAGAAAAAATGCTTTACTAAATACTTAAAAAAAAAGATACATATTCTTTTATAATTCTCTTCCTCTTCCTTCAATGATTTATAAAAAAATATGCACTAACTCTTTCTTACATTGAAATTTGGAGCGAAACACAAAGGTACTTGACATCCAATGCAATTCCGAGTAAAATCTCTCTCAGTGTACTTGTCCGCGTCATCCTCACGTGCCACAGCATGAAAAGCAAAGCAACACAACCGCAAGTAGCGTAAAAATAAGAGAGGAATAAAAATCTGGCGCGTCAGAGAAACTCTTTACTCGAGTGTGCTTCTCCATTGAACGAGCCGCGCCGTGTGTCCGCGCGAATCGACGGACGTTGCTCGTTTCGCAAGTACGGGCGGCACCCTAAGCGAGACTCTTTGCAGGTGATGATAGCGACGGTGGCACGCCCAGCACCCCGACCTCGGTTTACCTACGCGTCAACAGGAGACGCACCGACCTCATGCCGACGATACCGTCCCCGCGCGACGGCCCGCCGTCGACGGCACGCAGCTCCAGCGCCAAGGCCTTCACACGCTCGCCAGGTAGGACTTACTCCATGTCCAGGCTGGACCAGCTGGCGCAGCCTAGGAAACGCACGGCCGAGCAGCAACTCGGCACGTTGACGGAACAACAGCAGAGCCAGCCTCTGCAGAGCGCTTCTAGCATGAGTCGCAGCATGTCGCACTTGGCCGCGCCCGGAGGAGCCAAGAGCCTAAAGCGCTCCGATAACTCGCGCAGCATGGGCACGCTACCGGGCGCGGCGCCTATCCCCAGACCCACCCGCGCCGAAAGACTACGCCGTAAGGCCCGCGAGCACCAGCAGGCCCAGCAGCAACAAGGTAAGTCATGTGTGTTGACCGTGCACTCAACTCGACTCTCCACCGAGAGTCCTCCGCTAAATCGAGCTTCTGTACATAGCCAGAATATCCGCCGCGATTTCCCACCAAATAAACCGGCGATTCTTCCATTCTTTGCACCAAGAGAGAGCGTAGATCTTATCCTTAATCGTGTATAATTAGAGACAAAGTAGTCGGGCGGTAGCTCAATAATAGATCACGTTGTTTCTACACGTAAATCATACTTTTCAATATTTTATATCCTCTTTGTAATGCCCATTTTTTCCGATCTCAGCATCGCAGCTTCTCTCCGAATAATTAATCATCCGTTTTGCTTTGTACTAATTTACTAGTTGACTCTTGTCACCGTATCCAGTCGGGGACTAGTCATCGCTTAGTGACAAGCTTTGTAAAACTAGATCGACATATGGTCTTCGACAGAATGGGGAATGATTTCATAAATCACAGTTAAATAAAGAGACAACACATGTGTGTGAATGCACTCACTGTCTAACAAGAGAACTTCGATCAGAGTTGGGTGCACACATGTATGAATAAGTGTGAAAAGGAGTCTTTGTAAGTCAATCGAGACGATCAACTTCGTTTCACGGCGCGAAGATAAAAGGAACGTTTTCCTTCTAATCTCAAGCCGCGAAACATTAATTATTCTAGTTCAACGTTTTGATACACTTTTTTACATCTATTATACTTTCTCATCGGTGACTAGTGAATTAATTTTCGAAAGTATCTTTACCTTTTAACATCGCGTTTCGATGGCAGACTCTTTTAACATCAAGAGCCGGCTTGCATCAAAGAACGGCATCAGTTGAGGAACGGCTGAATTAATGATGCAGAATTTAATTAAGTCTGTCAGCGCGTTTTTGCCGATTTTGATGCAGCCGACTCTTTGACTTCCGAATTGATTAACAACGCTCCTAAGGAAGATCTCTCCACGGTACTTTTCGGTACCACGGTGAAGGTATGAGCTAACATCTCGGTAAGCTGCACGTTTTTCTTATACCTTATATCACTACGTAACTTATCTCGCAATTCACTTAGTGCTTTACATCTATATTTGGTGTGCAATTTATTCCTAGTTAACACCTTATTCTGTTACGATTCTTTCACTCTCTTATTTCGCGCGACTACAACCTAATTTTTCTTATTCCGTTCGCTTCATTTTTCCTCACTTATATCGCCTTACTCCTTTTGGTTTCCTTAATTTTTTTGTACACTCACGGACTGCACACGGTGGCGGTGTTTGCATTGCGGTTTCTTGCTGTTCGCTTTGCTACCACGTTGCGTTCGATAACGTTACAAGCGCGACGCGATCTCGAATGTGTGAAAAGTACGAGCGGGAAATTTATTCGGCGCGCTTCTCCGCCGAGAGATCCGCGCGATCGCGTTCAATCAGTCTCCAGCGAAAGGGTCAACATTACTTATCTTGGGTGGATGCGCGTAGGTATCCGCAGCGGCGAAGTGACACCCAACAGCCCGTCCCGGCCGCACAGCTCCATGAGCCAGCAGAGTGCCAGCAGCGTGGGCAGCAGTAACGTCAATCTGCGTACCCGCACGGCCGCGTCGCGCCGACCGCGGCCTGCTTCTATTGCCGGTACCGGTGTCTCGGTCACAGAGAAACACAGTGAGCATGCCTATTTTACTTCTCCTCCTAGCGACCCTTTTATAGATCGCTGAGGATCAGCAGGGGAATTTGGGAAAATAAAGAAAAGAAAAACAACTCGTCAAAGTCGATTGAGAAAATTACATCGGAGTAATTGGACCGAAAAGGAGATAATTTAATCGATGAAAGCTATTGTTCTACCTGTAATCCAGATATCTCGAAAGGATTCAAGCATGCTTGAAACAATATGACAGAGAAGAACAGAAAGACATCTCGACTGTATCCGGAATTTTTTTCCCGTATATCTTTTTTTCTATTAAATAATTTATACTTTTTAAATTTACATTTTTATTATCTTTTTTCACAATATTTCTCTTCCAAATCTCTATTTCCAAACTTTTGTATATTATTTCAATCATTAGATTTAGTTAGAAGTGCACATGAAAATACTGTACATACTCGAGCAAAGTTGGCGCGCGTAGGGAAGAAACTATCCCGATCGTTCTCGTTCTCGCAGATCTGGTGGGTGACGTGAAATTAACGAAGGATTCAAAGCCACCACTGCCAAAGGTCCATAGCACTCCAAAGAAACCTTCTCTACCCAAAGCCGCGGAAGTGAGAAAGCCGACGGAGAAGTTAATCAAGAATGCCAAGTCATCCCCGCGAATAACTCCGAAAGCGACACCCCTGCAAAGTCCTGGAGTTGAGCACGTACCGCTCATCCGCGAAACTAACGCGGAAATCATAAAGCAGGATGAGGGTAAAGATGTCAAATCGGAGGACAAAAACGAGGAAAAGAAGGATCAGGGTAGCGAAAAGACGCAGGTAAATTTTATTCCGTGTCGATACGTTGGAACATGATTTTATTCGACATTCGAGTGTTTAAAGTAAAGTAAATGTCTCTTCGTTCCAACATTTCCATAATTGTAATTTTTCTCACACATTTCAAAAACATATATTTAAATTCTAATTTGTATTTTAACAGGAAACGAACGTTGTCGAATCTGTAACTAGCGATATAAAGGTAGCGATGGAATCTGTGTCGGCAAGCAAACAAGTCAAAGACGAAACCAATTTGATGCAAGAGAATGTATTGGGTGCAGTTGCGGAAGAACCGTCGAAAGTCGCTAAAATGGAAGAGAACAAGCAAGAGAAGAAATCGCCAGAGATGACTGAAACGAAGTTTGAAGGTGAAGCGGACGAGCAGGTTGACATGTCAGGTATGACTAATCGAAATTTTATCGAGATTGAATGATCGTTACACGCTCTCGACTGTTAATGGCACATGTCTAGTTTTATTAATGATTCACTTTACAGCTTCGATGATCGCGAAAATCAGAATCACCACTGAAGAGGAAGCGAAAGCCGCTTTGGCTGAGCGTAGAAGATTAGCTCGAGAACAAGCGGAACGTGAAGCGGAATTGGAGCGCCAGCGTCAGGTACCGTCTATAAATCAATTTAATATTAGACCGACTTGGCTTTTACATCTGTTATCTTACATGTGACTATTTTCGCAGGAGGAACAAGCACGTCTAGAAGCTGAAAGATTGCGCGCGGAGGAAGAAGAGCAACGTCGTCTGGAGGAAGAAACTATACGCTTAGCTAATGAAGCTCGAGATGCAGAGGAGCAGCGACTGCAATTGGCAATCGAAGAAGCTAAACGTCGCGAGGAAGAGGATAGAAGAAAAAGAGAAGAGGAAGCTCGTCAGAAGCAAGAGAAAGAAGAAGCAGAGCGCAAAGCAAGAGAAGAAGCAGAAAGGTTGGTCTGAAAAATCTCTTCTTTCTCTGTTTTGAGCAAGTCATGATTATGCAAGGAGTAATATCCATATATTTAAATTACAGACAACGAATCGAAATGGCTGAGAGGCTCAAGAAGGAAGAAGAGGAGCGCAACGCCAGACGCAAACGAGTCGAGGCGATTATGCTTAGGACTAGAGGCAAAAATCAAACCAATCCGTCTGCCAAGGTACGTCTGACGATGAGTTAGAGACATTATGCTTAGTAATCTTTCGATAAAATTGAGCAATTAATTCGAATCAATCGTATTGGAGCAATTTGATCCAGACGGAATTTTACAGAAATGTAAAAATGCAAAGTTAAAAAATAATTTTACGGTAAATATGTGCAGGAAGAGGGCGGTGATGGCGACAAGCTAAAAGAAGACAGCCCTACCGACGAGAGCAAACCGGTACCGGACGGTAAAGGTGACGACGTCATGACAGCCAGTTTAATTTCCGAGGCGACTCAGCAATTTATCAGCGGCGAGCAACGGGCGCATCACACGGAAAACAGCGTACCTGCACCGGACATAGTGCACAACGGCACGGCACATAGCAACGGCATTAACGAAAGTAAAATTGTATTGGATAATAATCAGGGTAACGTTGAAGGAGAGTTGAACGGTCATCATACGAATCACGGGAACGGTATCAACAGTCAGTCGATTACGCTGGACAATGCCACTGTGTAAGTATACCAATTCTAAACTACTGGAATTGTAAACGTGTTATACCGTCGTCGACCGAGAGTCAAAAAGAAATCGTACGTCTCTCCTCAGATTGATGGACAATAATACCATAGTAATAACTTGTTTCGGTAACGCGTATTTTTAATTAGGCATTGATATATGTAATTTCCGATTCGCAAATTCAAAAGCGCCCAAGATCAATTTTAGATGCGACGTATTCCATTAGAATCCGACTGTTATACGATCAAACAAATATATATTTAAATATATTGACGGCAAGAATGTAATATCAAGAAGATTCAACTTTTTGGCGTAATTGTGAAAATATCTTATAAGCGTCATCAAGAAAATCAACTCGAGTAATCTATTGTATTTAAGTATTCAGGAGTTAATTAAATAATTATATGAAACAGATAGGTGAAGTGCAACATGCCGATCACTTACGTTTTTACAGGGCATAAGTAATTGCACAGCACTAGCCAATATACTACTTATTAAAATGGACTGATTATTGGTATAATCAAAACCAAGGTTGGCCGTATAGCCCGATCGAAAAACAAACTAAAGCATCTAAATATCATACACATAAGATAGCTGACTAACTCGCAATAAGAGGATCAACTTTTAAATATTACACATCAAATCCCTAAAGTATGACATTTTTATTTATATATTATTGAATAAAGAGATACCATCTGCGCGTTACAGAAAACCAAGAAACCAAATATTACTATGGCATGTATTACAATAAAAGCAAAGGTTTTCTTGGGTGCTTTATATAATTTAAATCCACAGAGAATACGTGCCACGCTAAATGTATGAAATTCATGTTATACGATTTTATTTGTAAATAGGTGTGATATGAGTTTCAAATCGCAGTGAATCATTATCGCACCCGCAAACAGATAGGTCATTTCGAGTTTTAGATTTGTACACATACATAAGAGGGATTCTATCAGATTTTCCAAAATTATTTAAACCTTCATTTGTGGTTGAATGTAAAAACGTTAAATGTATTCTAAAGGTTTTATTATCAAAGGCTTTGTATATATAATGAATTATGTTGTTCATAATATGTCTTGTAATGTCGGTTAACTATTAAAGTGAATTAAGTTTCAAAGTTATATACATATATATATATATGTACACATTATTAAACAGTTATTTAGTAAAAAGTTTATATATATATACTGCGCTTTCCTGAAACTTTGACAGGAAGGAACTGCCTATCGACATTAATTTCACCGAACATTTATCGCTTCATGCAAATATTCCGAGTGACCCACGCGTATTGTACATTGCAAAAGTAGCCAGAACAACGGTTGACGAGCATAATAAGCACGCCATTGCGACTCGCCGTTTACGATACGATTAGTTGCACAATTAGCAACATATTAATCAATAACAAATACGAGACTATTATCGCGAAATAAAAATGGGATTGCAAGTACGAGAGTGTATATTGTATCACCTATTGTAATAGTAGTTACATATATTTTATAATTGATATTCAGCTATGTACTAACGGCAAAATTTGCATACTATTTTTAGCTAGGATTATCAAAGGTAACGGGAACCGCGTACGTACTCCGATCGTCACTAAGTATTATGTGAATGAGTTGGAAGAACGTCATGTAACATCGTTCATAAAGCATGAAATCGTTAAGGGAAATATTAACAGAAGTGCAGAATATACTTAGTGTTAAATGATACGACAGATAAAAATCTCAGTGTATATAATGTAAAGAGAGACATAAGCGGCATAAAATCTAATGAGTCATCGAAACGTTTCGTTTTGTGATTTCATAACATACCAACTCAGCAAGGATGAATAACGTTAACGTGACTTTCGACAAGCGACAGTGACGCATCGCAGTCACATTACGGAGAACACAACTAACATTTTCGTGATAGCGTAACTACTTGTAAATATCATCTTTGCTGAGTATCTCTCTTTGATCTTTCCTCCAATTAGGTACTAAAAAGTGTTCTTCCATTTATTGACCCGTCGTATACCGTAAGTGCGACTGATTTTTCGTAACAATCTCTGCAAATCACCAATGCATGTTAACCAAACGTTGATATGGTGTGGCTTGTTCTTTTCCTTGCACAATTGTCTGCGTTCCTCATGCTTGTGTATTGTACATCATCGAGCGCGGTATATGTCAACTTACTGCCTACTTTTGCTATGTACTATTTATATACTTTCACGTGTTTTCCGACATAGTACTTTCTTCGTGAGAAAACGTCTCTTTATGCACACCACATCCACGAATCCTACACAAAGGTACCCGTTTAGGAAAGATAAAGGAAAGAAGGGAGGACTATAAGCGCGGCATGAATTTTCTTCTCTGATATACCGTAATCCGACGAGTGTGATTCGATCGAATGTCGTTCAATCTTTTATGTAATTAGATATGTATTTGCTGTTTTGCTGTAATATGTTCTAGCAAGCTATGGTTATTATAGTAACACAATTCAAGTGTCGATTTTAATCAACTGATTCCCGTAGTTATTTAAACAGTAACCTGTTACGACCCATCGACAGAATAATATATGTAACATATTAGTTGTATTCCAATTCTTTATTCGGCCAAATGCAGGCGAAAGATTAAATTGGACACCACAAAGGACCGCAAAAGATTGTGGACTGTCTCGGTTAGTACTGCTACGCATAAAAGCAATTTCTGTCGGACTTGATCGCTTATAATAGTTGTTTATATAGTTATATCAAAATAGTTGCCTCTCGAGGCATCCAAAGTCTACAATTTGCGGAGCAATCATACGATCGATGATGCAGAGGAACGACTGACGCATAAGCGCTTTATATTTATCCGACACGTTTTAGTTATCTATTATCTTTATCTAGTTATTTAGTTATCTTCATATCGTTCAGTTGACAACGTTTTTAGATGTATATAGAACCGCGGACTATGTTCCTGTTCGGCAACGAATACGTTTTATTTCGTTTTAGTAATTCAACTGTCTGGAGAGTGTTAACGAGTCGCTCGCAATCGGCTTAGCTAATTTAGCGGCGGCGATTCTGTATTAGTGATCGTGGATAGTCGCTTAAGTCGTAGTCCCTAATGCGCAATATCTGGCTGTCAATTTAGTATGTTTGTATGTTTTTCATTTGGCTTGTTTTGTAGCAAGCAAAACAACGTGACCAACAACCTGTTAGACCTGACGGACTTCGATACCCTGAGTAATAACAGTAGCGGCTACGATACCGGGCCGATACTCGAACTGACGCCCAATCTGGCGAACGAGGATACCCTCAACTCCAATCTGAACCCGGCGGCGATGCCGTTTACCCCGATGGGGTTCGCCGCCGCTAATGTCAATGTCAATCCGTTCCAGGACAATTTCATCAACAAGCCACAGGACAACAATCAAGTACCAGGTATGTCAATCTTCACCGCAATACGTTTTCAATCATCGGATTTCCTTTAACGAAGAAAAATTGAGTCGCGACTTTATGAGTTTGGAAACTCCGCGCAATATAGCTGAGCGAATCAATATGTCAATTCGACCGAAAATGCCTCGAGATAAGAGACTCGTGTGTAAGTGCCGTCTCTTTTTTTTCTCCGCAGATCTACTGTCATAAGGTGTCTCTTATACGTTCCCGGACGAACAGAGAAAGAGCAGTTGGGCAACTGATAATTGCTTCTAGCGAGCAATTGCTATATTATTCGGAACGAGACGTTGTTGTTTATGATAATGTAAATAACCGCCGTCGCGCGACGTATCATGTGCTGAGGGGATATCTCGGTGAACGAGAACGAGGACGCAGAGACCCATCCCCGGGCCCTACAATCATGCCGAGCTCTGAGCATCGTCACCGGGAAGGAGGAAGTGTAAAATAATATATAATGTTAATTAATTATTGCGCAACAGCAAGTGTGGACACTCAATCTGTGTGTCGTAGTATGCTATTAGGCAAATAACTTTCTTAAGGAAGGGGGTTGAGGCCTGTGTTTGTAACACATCGTTCTCGGATGTTCATAACGCGGACGTATTTTACGATAACAAAGCGACGTGAAATTATTTTCTCTCACATACATACACAAACCCGCATGTACACGCGATTTCGCCCTTACCCCACACATACACACACGTATATGTGTGTAGATTACAAGTAAGATTTCCGAGGTGTTAATCAATAGAGATGGGAGAATTGGAGATTACGCGGAGAGAGTGAATTGACGAATAAACATAGCACAAGAGATAAAAGAAGAAGAGAGATAAAATACAACAAGTCAGATCAAACGCAGAAACGTATCTGCCAAAACGACGGATAAAAGAATGTCCCCAACATATAGGAGATAAGTATAAAGTACCGTGGCACGGTACTACCTTATTACAATTTCACGAGCGGATCTTAAATGCGTTATCGCGTTCAACGTGGAGAGACATTCTGCGGATACGAGATGGGGAAAAGTAACACGGATATAGAGAAAAAGGAAACACTTTTCTTCCATACCAGATTTCGGGGCGTGCGCTCACTAGTCAAGCAATCTTACTGTTTTTTTTTCTTTTCTTTCTTCTTTTTATCGTATTTTTTTTCATTTAGAGGGCCTACTTAACATTGGTATATACCCTAGGTATTCGCTAGACCTCACTATATCGTTACGTTCTTTTCGCGGATCGTGCATAAATTCTCTAGCTGTGATGATGACGATGACGATAATGCCGATTGCTTTGTGAGATAGCCACTGCATAAGTTAACGGTGAGTGACGATCTAGTAATGTTAATTGTAAGAATTGTTACGCGAGAGAGACACTACAGATGGGATTCAATTGCATTTTACTCGACGGAGGTAAATAACGTTCGAATACTGTAACGTTAACGCGAGAGCGAACATAAAAGCGCGAGTGTTCTACTTGTTATTATTTGCAACGTGAAAATATTATGAGACGTGGAATGTATCGGTAGCATGCTCTATATTTTGCGCTCGCCCTGTTTCACATAGATTATTTATAACGAGGATAGAGAAACGGAAATTTCTGTTATCCTGGTTTTATTCGGAAAACATGATCGAGAGAAACGATGGTCGGCGCTAGAGGAAAGATAGGATTAGTGTACAGATTGTTTGTTATTCAATTTTTCTCGAACATTTGCACGCGCGAGAGATTTATCCCTCCCCCCCCCCCTCTCTCTCTTTCCCCGCCCCTCGCTCTTTACTTTATTCGCATTTTATCGTGATCGGCGTAGTGGATTTATCGAACTTTATATGATATAAAATTGAAATGGTCTGGTTTATGTTCAAACCCAAGATTTTTCGCATACGCAACCTGTTTTTCGGTCGGGCGAGAGAGGAACTCTCGTCCGCGAATAATCGATATATTTTCTTATGCATGATTAATATATATTTTTAACGAGAGTCGTTAGAGCGAGCGTATTTGTACAAAGTTGCATCGCAAGTCACTTGTTCATAACGCCGAAAATGTCCCCAATCACTACTAGGAAAATAAGCAGGAGAAGCATATACACATCCCGAAACTATGCAAAGTGACAGATTTATTGACACGTTTTATCGCCCGTTCTCACGCGAGAAATTGTCTCCGTGTTTGTCCTGTAAAAATTTCAATGCTGTAACGGACCGGAAACGCCCGATTCGTTCCGACTTATTGTACGAAACTTATTTATATTAGTTCTTCTTTTTTTCGACAATATTTATTAATCGTTTGGACACCGTATATTATCCCTGCGTCACATGTACACTTATACTATTTTTATTAGATTTGGTTGAGATTCTATTAAAACTATTCTATAAGAATACCTAATAATAATGGTAATTAAATAGAGTACGAGAGAATGTTTCTAAATATACAATAATGAAGAAAAAAATGCTAAAATATCATCAGTCATGTCTAAAGAAACAGATACTTCATATTGTAAAAAATGCTTGTATGTAATAAATACTTAATACTGAAAAAAAAAGATCCAGAATGTTTGCTGATTTTACATATTGTCCCCTCCGCCATGCCTCATGACACTCGTACACGATTGTTCTGTTTAATGCATCGCCTTGCACTGGGGAACATCAGCGATTCTACCTATTAGCATCAACTGCAGTTGTTGCAGCCATTTATAACGGTACTGTGTAGCGCAAACTCTTCTCGCCGCCCTATAAACCCTTTACCTTACCGAAACTAACAGATCCTCCCCTAGTAATGTAAACTTGCAAACCTCACGCAGTGAAATACGGCACCGCCGCCGAGATGCATCGTGGATGCAACTCGTCCCTCGAGTCTCGCACTCGCAAAAACTAATGCTTGTACCTTCGTGCCTCTCCCGTGAATACGATACTGCTTCTTCCTTTCCAACATAGAAAGTAGTTTCCCCGTGCTAGACGGTTCCTCGCGTGTCCCTTCCCTTTTGGAGTCTCTTCCTCCTCAATTATTCATTGTTATCTCAAGAATCGTGTTCAACGGCACAACTGAGACGATTCCTTTGTCTTTCTTATCGCAATAGCTTGAACTTCTTTTCATCTTGTCAAATCATTTTTATTATTGTTGTCAAAAAAGCATCTAGTAATTTATGAAGTAACTTCAAATGATAGGAATCCACAACTGAACATATGTTTGCGAAAACTCAAGGTAAGATCTTTTTCAAGTTATTTTTATACAAAATAAAAATCGTTGTAACAGAGATTTTATGAAATCAATATAAAAAATGTTGATGTACGCTAATAATTCAGATTTTTTTAATTATTATGTAAACCTGGTAGATAAAATTTCAAGAATGATAATGTAGAGAATGAAACTAACAATGTGGTATACGAAGACAATTTTCAAACAACAATGAAAAGCCCATTTCGAGAGAGTTAAGACATATCTCCGCGTGAACCGGCAGTTTAGCAAATTTACACGATGCAATTATGTGCTTGCGCAACGGTCGTCACGGTTAATGTTAATGCCATTAGGTGTGTAACGGCAGCTGGAAAAGCGGATAGAATCGTTTGTTTACTTCGTTTCTTCGCGAGGGAGACGAGGCAATGGGAAAGGTTGCTGCCTCGGGGGTTCATAATCCGGCGCTTCATCGGCGTAAATTAATTAATCAAACGACGTAATACGCAGGCTCCTTTTGCCACGTTATTACGGGCCGAGGAGGTGAAAAGGATCGCCTCTGGGCAAAATGAGGATTTCGGATACGCGAGCAACATCCTGCGGATTCAGCGTTCCAGAAAATTAAACCGCTGCGCAATATGAAACTTTTATACACGTGGCTGTTTATCACTCGTAAAAATGATATAAGAATTATACAACAAATAATTAGAATATAATATAACAAATGCAAAAATTAATAATAACATAATATAAAACTGAATGATAGGCGTGCAGACCTATCATGTTTAAACTTTTAAAAACCACTTGTATAATATGATGAATAGTTTTGCATTAATTGGTAAGATAACTGCTTAAAGCATTGATTTTGCAAGTTTACGTAAATACATTAATATCTTTTTTAATACATTTACGTACTTATATCATGTATATTATTTTGCAAGATACTTCGCGAGAAATAATTTCCAAAAAGGTAACTCGTTAAAGACAGAATTTATCTCGCGTTGCTAGAATTGAAAAAAGCCCGACGACGGAATAAATGCGCTAATTGATTATATACGGTGGGCGGTAATTCGAAATTAAAAGAGTAACGATGTAAAACCTGGGAGCCAACCGCCGGCACGGCGCAAATAGTATTGCTCGCGCAATTAAGGCGGACGTGGGACACGCAGTAATTCTTCGTTTAGCAAATCCGCGGTATTAATTCCGTAAATGAATTTCGCGTAGCCACCGCGCAACGGGAAACACGCATTCGCTTAACGACGGGGGTGGCTCACGAATATTGTAATTTATGAACGGAAGAAGTGCCTCCTCCACCGTGACGTTTAGTTTCCATATGCGAATACGCGTTTCTCTCCCCTGGCATTCAAATTTCCATTCGTCCACATGTTCAATTATTTTTTAATCCTTGTTATTATTACGAGAATTATTATAAGAGTATTATAATACTTTGCATATATGTATTATTCTCTTACTATCATTTATTAGTTTCAAGAATTATTCTTTCGCTACAGATGTATAGTTAAGTTAATAAATTTTATTGATATATAAAATATATTTCTTTTTTACATCCCTTATCGATCGTCGTCAATCCTCCCCGATTTGCACTTTCACAATTGCCTTTCGAACGATTAATCTCAATGTGGTCTACTAATTGGCTAATGTGATATTTTTTTTAAGTACACAGAGAGTATTTTCTCTAAAAATTTACCCTGAAATCGTGTAATCGTAGGACAACGTGGCACTTTGAAGAGCTTTATGAGCGTTTTATCAAAATTTACCAAACAATTTTCCAGTGAAATGTGTGGTAAAATTTCAAAAAACTCTCATAAAATTCTTTGAAATGCCGTGTTGTCCCACAATTACAATATTTTCAGGATAAATTTGAAAAGAAAATTCTCTCCGTGTATATATCGAAAATGTCAAACGTCTGCACGTTTGAGGTAGTTGCGTGCTTTCACAGTCAAGCGCGTAATCCACCAAGTCTTGGACCGACACATTTGTGTTGCAGTCGGGGAAATGGGCAAGGGAAGAGGGGGAATGGGGGAGCCCCCGTAATTTGCGGGTTGTAATACCGCGCCCGTCGTTTGTAACCTGTTCGAGACACGTAAGTACAGCCAAGAGAACAGCGCCGGGGAGAGAAGTAACTACGTAACCGCATCGTCTCATTGAGGGGGATGTTTTCCCGGTTCTGAAACGGATGTAACTACCGCCCGTCTATGTGGCACCCTCCGAAAACGCATAGGGGTACTCGATCACCACCTGCTTCATTCTATTTGCGGGGCCTGCGGCCTTCAGGGTTTCGTTTAAATAATATATTACAAGCAGGATTGGGAAGTAACTCATTGCTTGTAACGAAGTTACAGTTACAGTTACTTCTTTTTGGCAACTCTAACTTAACTTCGTTACTTTTTCTCCATCTGATAACTGTAACTTAACTCAGTTACATTTTTTCGATAAGTAGTAATAAATACATTAATAGTTACTTTATACATATTTTTAAACCTTCATTTAATCGCATAGGTCTTGCCTTTGCGTACAAACGCCTCCCTAGAGGCACAATTCATTGGCTGTACATTGGCTAACATTGGTTAAACATTGGTTATGTTAGCAATGAATTGACCAATATTTTCCCAATATAACACCAATATTGATCATAAAATAAATGCACATATACTACTGATATTGTATCTAGATGATTATTTAATATTGATTGTATTAGCAAGATTGCCCAATAAAATTGTAATATTCAATATAGAATAAATGCTAATGTAACACCGATGTTACGTATCAATAATTGCACGGTACTGTGTTTACATTGAAAGTGCATTGCTAAAATATGAGGCCCTCCACCACCCCCGCCAATTTCGATCGGCGGTCCTCTTTTCTTTACAATAATCATTTTCTTTTGACATGTTTATCATTATTATATTTCCATCACAATTAATTTTATAATTTATTACAATATGAAACATGTAGCTATGTCTACTCTCCAAAAGTCAATCAGTGGATTATTACAGAAAACAGTGAATATCCACTGATTCACAGTTACAAGTATACCACTGAATAATTCAATAGTTATAACCGTTTTCAGTGATAATTCGCTGATTGACTTTTAGAGAGTAATATGTAACATTCTTTATAAATGTGTAAAGAAAAAATCGTATTGTAAATGCGCAAACGAAAATCTATCGCATAAAATATTATTTTAGACCAACTTAAAATTTCATACAATAGAAAAGTTAATCTAAAGAGGCCCTCCGCCGCCCCCACTGATTCCAATCAGCGGTCCTCTTTTCTTTACAATACGATTTTTAACATTTTTATTATTTATCTTTTAAATTATATATGATATTTTTTTAATGAAATTGCACGTGAAAATTCGGTCTGCGTACAATAATACTGCGTACAATTACCTACCCGTATTCCGATTTATAGACCTACCTACCCGTATTTCAACATAATGAACCTACAAATCTTTAATTAACCGCGACGCGATTTTTTAGGGGTTTGACTTGGAGTTTAACGCGACCGCGGGATTTAATAGGGGTTTCACTCTCGCACATATGCGAGAATGTATGTATATAGAAGCATAATCCACCCAAATTGTAACACATCAAAAGAAATTAAAGTATACATCGTACAGCACCTTACTTAGGTTCTCCATCAGAGTGGCCAATATTGACCACTTACCTCGTCGTATTTAGTCCTTCGGTGGGCCAGATTGGACATACCTTTCGTTGCTCCCGGCCATACCATCTGGTCATTTTGACCAGAGATCAGGAAGGAAGAAAACTCCTTCCATAGTCGGTTATCGTCACCGACAAATATTTCGTACGGTTCGAATATACGAATGACGATCGTATCGCAAAATGCACGACCACGAGAAGTTAATTAAAAGAAAAATATTAATTAAAAAACTTTATGGTATGTACGAATCAAATTTATTTTTACTTCCGTTATTTAGTTAAACATATTGATCATCTCTTCGTAAAATGATCTTAGAATTCAAAAGTCGAATAGATATAGAAAACAAATTTACTTCGCGTTAAAGTGATTTTAATAATATTCCTCGATAAATTAAAATTTATAATATGGATAAAATTAAGTAATTAATAATTAATTAAAATTTTTTCCTGAAAAACCGATCGCGAAAACCGACCGCGTAGATGCGTGTAATTGTGCATGTCGTTCATGCGATACGCATCTTGACAATACATATTATATATCAAATCAAATAGAAAATATGAAAAAGAAATGGATAGGTTACAAAAGATTTGCTCGACAAATACAGCAAGACTATATTTGCTAAGCCATATTTTGTGTAATTTTTGCAACAACTCAAGATGGAAAGTAAATTCAACATATCGTAATATGAGCAATAGAGTTTCATTAGATTAAAAGAGTGTAAAAGAAAATTAAAGGCCCTGCTGCAGAAAAGAATGAATCCCAGATCTTCCGGATTATCCTCCGGTAGCGGTCATTTCGGCAGGGAGTTAACGACGATCGTTTCTCAAATCATGCAATCTCGTATATTTTCAGTTTTATTGAAATAAAAATTATTCTTCCATTG
>NW_011967239.1:1496588-1535449 GCF_000949405.1 Vollenhovia emeryi | reverse complement strand
GAGAGAGAGAGAGAGAGAGAGAGAGAGAGAGAGAGAGAGAGAGGGGGGGGGAGGGAGAGAAGGACCCAGGACTCCTTCGCCGAGGTTACTGCACTTTGGGGACGAGTTATCCTCCCCATCAGCTACCAGAAATTCTCGCTCGAGCGTTCTCCGAGCGAATTCCCAAGAGAGAAGCGCGAGCTCCTTTCACAAGGAACGCTTTTGCAGCTGCGAGATAACGCTTCATGACGATTTAAATTTCTGTATGCGACGCCCATAAATATATATTTGTAAATAAATTATTAGAAATATATCGAACGTATTCAACAATTGACCCTTTTTAACTCCAGAGTATCCTCTGTACAATTCTATATTGCCCAAGAGAAAATCTAATAAGCTACGTTTTATAATCTTATCTTAAACATTTTCTTTCTTCGACTACAACTAGTTTAAAAATGGAGATTTTCGCAGGCTGCTGTTTGGCACTGTTTGGCGCACCTGCAACGTTCTTAAGTGCCTGTGCATCAATTAGAAAGTAAAAAGAAATTAACTCTGCAGTAAGAAAGTAAACTCGGGGTGAAAAACGCGGGCAAAGGGTCCGCAGTCGCGCATCCTCGAAGAGAGTGCTCGAAAGCGAAATAGCGGCCGGAAGAAGGGCGAGGTGAGAGAAAAGGTACGACCGAACAAAAGCGAAGGTACCAAAGGGGAAGGAAGAATTGGATTCGCGGATGGAGACGCAAAAAGAAAAGCGCCGCTTTATGAAAGCATCTTTCTGTCCCGCCACGTGGACAACACTTGTCCCGCGGCCATAGAAAAATGTGCCCGCTTCCTGCGGGATGGGAGACAACAGCGATCGCAGAATGATTGACCACGAGAAATTACTGGCAGTGATATCGGAACGAAACGTTTCGATCCTTTCGCCCGGTCGGGCTACTCCATGCTTTTTAATCGCGCCGCGTCCGAGATGTCTTTTTCTACTGTTTCTCTTTTCTCTTTCGGTGTAATAAAGACTCAATGTGCCTTGACTCCGCAATTTCGCAGACGGAGAATTATTATTTTACGATTTATTCGAAAATATTGTTGTACAGTAGAATTACAGTTAAGCTCTAATTGGCAATCGTTAAATTAACAACTTTTCAGGTACCGAACTAAATCGCGATCACAAATACGACAGAACGAATATCAAATTGACTCTGAAGTCGTTTGTCAAATTATAACGCATTTTAAAACTGCGTCTACATAGCTTTCTGGCGCAACTATAAATATGGATTTAACAGATTCGAGAATCGAAGGAAGAAACGCTAACTTTCAAGCAGACGAAAATGGCGAAAGAACTTATAATTAGGCATTATACATTCATATTCTTCCGCGATTGTTTTTCCACCAATCTCGGCACGCCAAATTACTCTCCCGAGCCCGATATATGAATCCATTTGCACTCGTTAATCCATTTGCCTTTTTATTGGCATTCCGGTGTAGCCAAGCGCGTCGCAACGCAGTAAAAATGCACACGTAAAAGCCGGGAAAGTTTCATCATTTTCGTCCAAATCTATCATGCATTATTCAAGCCTGTCGATCGGAATCGCTTTCGAGCCACCGCAACTTTCTTATCTACAAAAATAATTTACTTTTCCTAAGCGTCTAGACAGTTTGCCGCGCGTATCTGTCATTAAAATCGCCGGCAGAGAGTTCTGCGAGCAACGGGTTAAAGGAAATCCCCGGCGGGATTGCCGTGCATCGCTTCGAGATACGTTGTCCAATAGGAGGGAGCGAAATACAAACCACGAACAGAGGAGAAGGCGAGAATCGGGGTTGAACGGCCGTTTGCAAAATTATCGGGTGGAACGAGGGAAATCGGACGGAATCCGCGTGTGACCGCCAGCCGCAAATGCCGGATGCGACTCGCTCCTTGTCGCGCTCCCACCGGCCGACGTACGTACCTCCCGCTTCGTCGGGATCTCCATCTGGCCCGGCCCTGCTCATCGGAAATCATTGCCACGCCGCCAATTGTCAGCCGCCAGCACGTCGGATTGGCTCCGATCCCGATACAACCGATTCGCGATTCCGTCCGGCACGATCGCGTTATCCGGATTATCCGCGGTCGCGCCCCTTGAAATACCAGTACGTGGCGAAGTTTCGGATTTCGGGGCTGACTTTTCGAGTCTCTCGGAGCTCGGCGCGGATTCGGTGCTCTCGGATTTTCCAAGTTCGAACCGGGAAAAGGATCGAGCTTGATATCCAAAGCACGTAAAAAGAAATGCACGCGGTTTAGAATGTGTTAACTTTAAGGCTGGAATATTAATGCGTTAAATTGGTGCCTGCATGTGCGACTGAAAATTCTGTACAATCCTATACAGTCGTGGCGTTTCGGTTTTTTTAATTTCAAAATAAAAATCTTGAAAATAAACCTAGGATCTGAGAATAGACTTCTCGAACGTCTCGGGATTCCGGCGATTGCAATGGAAATCTTTTATCGCGCGTAACTTATATATATGTGTAGAAAGAGAAAGAGAGAGAGAGTTCGAAGATGGTACAGCAAATTATCGACAGGAGCGCAACCGCGATAAATCCAGATTTAGAAAATTCAGATTTACAGAGTCGCGGGCGGGGGTGTAAAGGGCCGCGGGAGTGGCCCATAAATTCGAAAGAAAAAGGAGAACAATGGGCGCGGAGGAGCGGTGGGCGGTCTCGTCGAAACTTCGGCCAAGTTAGTTTCTCACGATTAAGGCTTACTGCCTCTTACACCGGGAGCACACGCTGTTCCTGTATCTCGCTTCCGGTATCTCACTCCGGGAGACTATCGCACTCACGGAGAGGATCTCGATAGCGCCCGCTCGGTTTGGCCGAATGAAATTTTAATTTTTGATAAGGCACCACCCGCGCCCGTTCTCCCGGCTTTTCCCCCGCCGCGCGATCCGCAGCAACCTGCGTCGGTTTCGAGATATTAAATATCGCCGGGAACGCGGTGCAGCGGCGTGGAGAAATTTCGCGAAACGGCCGCACGGACAGCCCTTGTGAATCTTTTAAGGCCGCCCGGAGGTCGAGCTGCATACTTATGCTGAAAGAGACTAGTTTCCGTAAAGTACGTTACGCTCGGTTACACCGAAAACTCTCCGGTTAATTTCAGTTCGGACTCACCCGTTCTTTTCTACACTGCACCAGCTACAACTGAAGCGCTTTGATTGCGAGAAGCGATGTAAAAGTAATCTTTATCAAAAAGTTTCAACGAGCGCTTCGCGTAAAAAGCGGGCGCGCACTCTACCTATATACACTTCGTTTTCACGCGCGCATCGCGTATGCAATTCTTTAAATAAGACTTTAAACCTGTTTGCAATTGCCCGCCATCTGATAAGTAACGTCTTAAACCATCTCGGGTAATTAATCATTTCTACCGCTTCTATCTACGAATTCTAATCAGCTCCGGGCCATCGGATAGCGCTTGACAATAGAGTTGGGGTTCCGCTTGTCACGAAACGTGAAGGATGGCGGAGGGTGGCTCGTGACAATAACGCAAAGGTGAGTAAATGGGAGGGAACCAAGAGAAACAGAGAGAGAGAGAGAGAGAACGAGTGAGTGAGTGGAAAAAGGAGAGATAACGAGCGGCAGAAGTGGGTACTCCGTGGCATGTGGTTGCACTCGTGCAATCAACGAACGAAAGTAAAACACACGACACGGGGTGACGGAGCGACGAAGAGGGATGGAAGAATACCACCGCGGAAGGCTTCCTATTGCCGGGGGAGGGGTAAGCCGAGAGGTGAAGGGTGGCGGAGCGGTACGTTACGCCATGTGTGAAATTACAATCACCCATCCCTAATGCCCTCGCTTCAAGTCGACTCCGTTCTCGCGCACGTCTCACGGGCGCATAAAATATACGGGGTGCTTTGGGACTCGTGCGAACCCCGCACGCGCGTCTTAATTAATTAGTCAAGTATTACGACATGTTAACTTTTTATTTTATCTACGACTACCGAGACGATCGTGCATTTTCATATTCGAGTGATTTTTATGAGTTCAGTATCGATTCATATGATTTATATTAAATTTAATTACACGTAATTGCGTGAGCCACATAGTCTACGCAAATTATACTCGGTGTACGCGGCTCGTGGCTTAAATCCCGCTCGTGTATCCGACGCATCTACACAAGCAGTTGCGAGAGACGTACATCGCGAAGGTTTGGCGCGCGGGCTCGTCTCTTTGAAGTCTTTGGTAAACTTTGACGTGTAAACCTGTCGAGGCAACCCTCTCGCTGCGGCCGCTTATGCGGCAGCTCGGAAATATAATCGCTTAATGTCCGCGCAACACGCTCTTGAGACGATCGTTGCGCGGGCTAAGAAATTTACACAGCCGCCGCCTTTCACGCCTGCTAGTCTGCTACAATTCACCGCACACGTGATTACAATGGTTAATCTCGTCTCTTTGTCGACGGGATTTCTACTATAAGCCACAGAATGTCTCTCGTGTCTCTAACCGTGATTTTGTATCTACTTGGACCCTTGCGAAATATATTGCCAAAGTACATCTTATTTTTCTCCACGTATCGAAACCAAATTTCCACTTCTCATTCGCCATGGAAAAAGTTTGCAGCAAAGATATTCGCGAGAGAAGATAGACTGTCTCCCTGATTGGCACGGATTACAAATGCAACATGGACATTAAAGCGGCAATTTTCCGAGCAATTTCATCTCGCGAGTGCGTAACGAAGTGCGCATTTTCCTGACAAAAGGCGATGGAGGATCGGAGCGACGAGAGCGGATTTCTGCGCGCGCGGATATTAATGTTGCATGGTCCGATTTCTACCGGGTGGGCAGTTGATACGCGTACGTTGTGCCGTTGCCGGAAATCGTCAGCGCGCGAATGAGATTAATAAATATTAGAGAGAAAGAGAGAGAGAGAGAGAGAAAGAGAGGGGCGAGAGGAACGTGCTCCTGGGATGCGCGTGATTTAAAGAGGCGGCTCGCCTCCGGGAGGCCTTTTTAATAAATAAGCCGGCTACGCAAAATTACTTGGGAGATTGTACCTTTTTTTCATGGACCGCCGGGTAATCGTTCCTCCTGGCTCGGTCCACTCGTCACGCGGAATAATTAATAAGCTCGAAACGGACAGATGCGACCGGACGAAACGATGGAAACACCGACACGATGCGACGTGTATTTAAATGTCCAATCTGGCAAGATTCGTCTCAATAAATTTCCTAGCTCACAATCGACCGGCTTTACTCTTTAAAACCCGTCGAACATGCTGAACGGGAACAATAAAATGCAATCTCTATTGACAAATGTACACGGATTGTCCCAGTATTGGAAAATGTTTTGACAAATTACTTAATCGCGTACGCAGTCGGTTTTCTACTTAACGAAAGACGTAGCCATTATGTTAAAAATTTACGACAATAAATCAGCACGTGTAATCCTCAACTCTTCAGTTAACGCAAGGATTAATATTTGTGATATCGGTATTCTATAATCGGCGGTTGAATAAGAAGTGACGTGTGGCGCAGCTAAAAAAGAACGAGATAAGATGTGCAATCATTTCGGTGCAGGCTTCTATCGGTATTGATTTTTGCATGCTTGTCGTAGTAGCGCGTGACACGACCCAGCAATTCACTTTTGCAACCCTCCCTTCTGGCAAGTACACAATTACACACGGGGTTCATGTCACGCTTTCTGAAGCCATTGTCTATTACGATCGTTAACGAGGCTTCGATCACCTGACAGAACGCCTTGCTAATCCACCGTGAGTTTTCGAATTGTTCGATCACTTTGTCTACCCCGTCCCTTGTTAAACGCGTAATGCGTCGCATAGCGTGGTGCAATTACTTCTTCTTTTGACGGCATTTCCGGTTGGAAATGTGCCTGAAATTTTATCACCAAACTACTAAATGTTACGACAAATAATCCACAACTTTATTATCAAGAACTTGCATCGTTTTATTTAATTGCCGCTAAATAGTGTTGTATTATTAATAAGTAGCAAGCGATTTTCTCGATAATTATTCATCGCTGCGCCGGGATATTTAAGTTTTCATTGAGGCATATTCTATTCGGAAACTTTGCAAACAGGCGTCCGTTGAATTTATTATTCAGGGAAGCGCGGCGCGGAGAAAACCGAGAACGGATTTGCTATAATTATTGGGTGCGAAAAGTGAAAACGCGTGTACACATCGCGAGCCAGACAGCGATGGGGGGGATGCTAAGGCAACTTTCTAGACGCTGATTAATCCACAACTCTGCGTAATTTATAGACTAGATTCGCGGCCGCTTCAAAGGTTACGCAATGGTTACGCAACTTTCTGCGGCGCATTTCCTTTGATCCCGCTTTTAGGAGCTTAGCCCGCGTTCCATTTTATTATATGAAACGTTAGTTTAAAAGCAAAAGTATCTCAAATTATATCTAAATTAATTTATGTTTGTCCAAACGTAACAACTCACATTTGCACCGATAGAAACGTAAATAATATAATCAGAAAATAAAAATCTGATGTTAATTCTATAAGAAAATTTCAAGGGAAACATAAGAAATGCGAGAAAAGGCAGACAACAGTCCTGTTCCATCGGAATAATTTATGTTCGTACAAACGTAACAACTAACATTTGCATCGATAGAAACGCAAATAATATTATAATCAGAAAATAAAAATCCGATGTTACTCCTATCGCTTGCTTTCTTGCATCTTCTTTGTGAAAATTTCCAGAAAAATATAAGAAATGCGAGAAAAGGCAGATAACAATCCTGTTCCATCGGAATAATTTATCTAGCACTCGGTGCAAAGTGCGGACCGAAAGAATGACATTTGGGGGTGCCCACGTGCGCTTCGACGTTCCTGAAAGTTACCCGGTGGGGACGAGGGGTTGCCGCCACCGCCGACCAATGAAGGGTGCGCGTGCCCGAGAGAGAGAAAAAGAGAGGGACTCGCAGAGGGGTTGCAGGAACACGGTGGCGTCGTCGTTTGGTAGCGCCGCGACGCCCTCGACGCGAACTAGACGCTCTCTGTACACGGCACCCCTAGACTCCATGGTATTTCTAACCTAACCACCCTCGCGCACCACCCCGTTCGTGCTCGCGTGACGTGTGTGTTCCGTGGCGCGCTGCGTTATATCGTTTCCCTCCTCATTCCCCGGCGCAGTACGCGCGTTATCCTTGTTCCGGAAGGTTCGTTGCAACCTGGTGCAAAGAGAGAACAGTGGGAGCCGAGAGGGTGCGAGAGAAAGAGAAAGAAAGAGACAGAGAGGGGAGAAGCCAGCTGGCTCCAGGCTGCTCGGCGGGAGTCCTCGAGGGTGGAAACGACTCGGGCTTCGTTGTAAGTATTTTTCTCGCTGTACAATTAACTCGAGCGAGCGATGCTCCGCGAGAGAGGAACGAAGAGTGCGCGAGAGCTCGCGGGGACAACGTTGTCATCGATGTCACCGATGACACGATCTCGCGAGTATCCGCGCGAGAGATGGGACTCGATCAGCCCCTTCGATTTCCATGTTACAAACTGCTATATATGATATGTAACGTGACGTTAAAATGCAACGACGTAGTACGCCGTTCTTCCCTATCGCATCCTTGCGCGAGAAAACCCCTTTCAAATTTTGCGCAACAACTACGCGAAAGTCGCTTATTGCTACGAATAAGATAAATACGCAAATTCGTTCAACGAATACGTTATAACTAAAGGATGGACTCGATTAAAAGTAATGTGAATCTCCGTTTGCTATTGATGCAGAACCTGACGTAGCTCGATGATCGGTCGAGTTCGACGAGTTGATCACCTGTGACTGACAGTCTCCTTGTTTAAATTACGACAAATCTATCGAGAGCCGTCAGCTGTCTATTGATAATGCAAATTCCACATTCCCCGTTCGCGCTTTTGAAGCTGTCCGTGCGAGCTTAAATCTTTTTCTGGCTATAGAGCGATAAGTGTGCTCCGGTTATTGCGAGAGGTAATTCTCGCCTATTGTTCTCGCGCACCGCTGATAAGCACGGACCGCTTTTTCTTTTTCTACGTGATGAGAATTCGCACCCAACAACCCGCCAGCATTACGATCTGACCCATAAAGGTCTGGCTTTTTACTTCCTTCTGTCGCATTTTCGAAACGATCGTATAAAAAGTTGTAACCGCCACCAATATTAAAAAACAAGACGGATATAACACATATATTAGCCACTGCTGTAGGCCAGTGGTTATACGTTATAAAATATTTATCGATCTATAAAATCTCGTTTATATGTGTTCTAACTTTCGCTGTACGAAAGGGTAACAAGAAAATTGGTATCCTATACATTTTTACACTCCCATTGTTATCTTATTTAATCGCCACGGCTCTTTCCGAAACGTATCGAGAATGTCCTAAAGCTTTAAGTTTTTCGGGAAGATGCGAAATTCTGACAATTATATTAAGATTTCGAAAATGGGATGCTAACTGCATTCAAGTGAAATGTCATCGTGAGACATACGTGAAACTGTCACGACTAATCATTTGCAATGCAATTACCCATCGGTTCCTGGCAATTGTCAGAGACACTTGCAGACGTGGGAAAGTTCCTTTTCGAAAGTAACTATAGTTACCGTTACCGTTGATTCTCAAAAGTAACTCACCGTTGGCGTTACTTTTTCCGTTACTTAATTTTGATATTTTTTCCTAAAATATTGATAAAATTTTATACTTAAAATCGCAAGGCCAAAAAAGTTTCAGGAGAACAACTTAATAATGCTCAAAATTCCACAATAATAGTCCAAGTTAGCACATAGCATGCTAGCTAATTGCAGAAGGCTGATTACATGACTCTTGGCACTTGACCCCCCCCCCCCTCTCTCTCTCTCCTAAAAGCTATCTACTTAAAACTATTATTAAGACGATCTTAAATATAACAATGCGCATCGATCCAAGACTAAAGGTTGAATATGCGAAAATTCTAAAAAGATTCAAAATATAAAAAATAATTGTCAAATTCGTTGCAGTTAGAAAAAAAACAAAATGTAACGCCGCGACCAGTTCGTTACCAAAAAATAGTAACCGTGACGGTAACGGCGTTACAAGTAACGCGTTACTTTCCAACCCTGGACACTCGTCACGTGTAACTGCTGTACGTGGGTATGCGAGAGGATTGTACGAGCGAGAGGTCGAGCGGCGTCGAGGGGAGGACGGAAAATTTTATATATTTTCGTTGCGGCAGGTCGATACGCCAAAGTTCCTGCAGTAGTCCTCGCGAGTACAGTACATATACACGGGCTCGATACGGGCGGAAATAAATCGCGCGCGGTTCCTCGATCCCAAGATCGATCTCGTGTAATATTTAAGGATCGTGCGCGCGAGAGGCGGGCGGAGAGCGCGGAAAAAAGACCCCGGTGCGTACTTTCCTCCTTTCCTTACGTTCCCCGCTTAAAGCCCTGGGATTTCTCGTATCGTTCGCGCGGACCGAACAATGAGATCGATACGAAATACACGTCACGTTCCTCTTTCCTCGATGAGCTTTTAATCCTCTGGGCTCTCCTGATGGCACGCGCTATCCTAATATTTAAACTCGCCTAACTTGCGAAAGAGAGAATAATGTGAGCTTTTCATAGATCAAGATTTACTGCCCAGAGAAATAAGCTTCGAAAAGGGAAAGCTCTCGGTTAGGCAAAGAAAGGTTCACTTTATTCAAGTCGTTCTTCTTCCCTTTCTGATAAAACTTTAGCGTGATGCGATACTAATTTTCACGCAGCAGCTTTCGGACGAACTTTATCACGATTAAATCAACGATCGTCCGTCGCGTCCTCGATTACGCGATTTATATCCCCCGCAGTTTCAAAGCCATTCGAGTCGCCCTCCCTGTCCCTCCATTCATATCTCTAAAATTCTTGTTCGCGAAGAGGAGCAGCAGCAGCAGCAGCAGCAGGTCGCGAAGAACCGCAGAGAAAGCTGGGGTAAATAGATCATTTGCGAAACGGCGGGGCGCGAAACCGAGAATAAGCGGCGACAGAGAGAAAAGAGGCTACGGGAGAGAGAAACGGGAACAAAAGCCGACGAAAAGCGATCCCTCCTCTCCCCGCGCGGTCCTCCCGTACTTCTCATTTTTCTCGTTTTCATTCTTCCGAAGCGCGGAACGCGTGTCTCGCGCAGATACGAAGGTACACCCGTGCATTATTATTTCCCCGCCGCGCTGCAGGTGGCAGCCTTCACGAATGTTTTTTCTTTCCCTCGCTGTCATCGTTCCTTCGTTTCTCACCATCGCGTCTACGTTGCCTCTTCCTTTGTCTCCTTGGAAACCTTGCGGTAGTTACGCGACGTTCGGTCCCGCTGCTCGGCAAGCGCGAAGGATACCAGCGGCGAAGGAGGGCGGCGCAGGGGTTGAGAGGCGGCGAGGGACGGGCGCGAGAGGATACGGTCCAGGAACGTGACTTGGATGCAATATTTAAAAGCGGCGCAACGTCAATACTCTCTCTCTCCTCTCTCTGCTGGGCTCTTTCTCGCCGTCTACGCTCTCCTCCTGCCGTCGAGGCCGGGTGGAGAGAACCGCCGGTTACTCTAATGCGGCACTGAATCGGCCCCGTGGTCTGACCTTAACCCGGGATCGTCCCCTCGCTCGACGGTAAGGGCTTCCCCGTGCGTCGTGCGCCGTTTCCTGAATTTCGTTTCGACGTATGGGGAATTTCGGTGAGGACGAGTTCTCAGACCGGCATGAACGAGGGGGATTTCCGGGTGTGTTTAAGGCCACCGTGGATTGCGAATACGCTCTTTGACTGCCAGGGGTCAAAAGGCTACTCAAACAGCCCCCCTCTATCTCTCTCTCTCTCTCTTTCTACACGACTCCGTCGCGTGTCGCTTTGAAAGCTCTCTCGCAACCCTCCACCCTTCAGCTAACGACGTCGCGTATGTAAATGTTGCCAAAAATAATTCTTGGAAAGTCCTGCACGCGTGCACATTAATGATCGAGAGAGTGGACTTTTATTTTGATTGAAAATTCTCTTACGCGATACTACACAGATAATATTATTAAGAAGAAATATGCGGAGCGAACATTTACGCTTACGAATTATGCAAAATTGAGGACATAATACTGCAGCCATCGATAATACTATAAGCGCGCGAATATTTTATCATTTCCCGACGTGCCTCTATAATTTATTGCTAATGCCTTCCTGCACGGCCGGAAAGTCATCCTCGCTCCCTTCTGTAAGCAGCGAGCAGCGAAAACGAATGAGACACCAGCAAAGAGAGAGAAAGATGTACGAGCGGTGATATAACGGCGAGAAAATGCAGGAAGTTATGACAATTATGAGGGGAGGCGGGGAAGGAAGAGGCGTCTAGTTGTGCGACGGCTCGTGAAATGAAATCGGGCCGGAGGACGATCGTTTATAAGTTCGACAGATGGAATTTTCTCTCTCTCTCTCTCTCCCTTCTCTCTCTCTCTCGCCATTTTTACCCCGCTATCAGTCCCGCGGCATTCTTCTCGCAGCAACAAACGCCTCTCTACAATCTAATTAGGATATCCGAGAGGAGGATAAAAATGAATATCCGATAAATCCCTTTTGACACGTTGGGTAATCGACGACACGTTCGTTTGTCAACCCACCGCCGATTTAAATTGCGATATAAATTATTTGCCAATTCAATTTTCGAGGACGACTTAATTTATGTATTAATTGGAAATTCTACCACAAAGCGCGAATGTCTTTTCAGAGAACACACTTCCTACATCTATTTCTAATTTGCGAAATAAAGGCGGATGGATATTAACTTGGAAGAACCCCAAGGCGATCCGTTCCGCTCGCCAGATCTCTCTTTGCACTTCGAACCCGGGGAGCCTTTGACGCTGGAAGGAAGAACACGTCTCGGCGTGTCCTTCCTTCTCCAGTAAATTCGCGGGGCAATCCAAGGTGGCGTATGCAGGTCACGAAGAGAGGATCCACGTTCGTGTAGCCAAGGTTGACACGACCTAATTAAGAGAAAACTATAAAGTTCCTCACGTCACCGCCGTCGACTCTCGCAGTGCTCTCTTTATTAATTGCATTCTAGTCTCATTCCTCGGACAGTACCTATACCTTTTAATCTAATGGATGCCTCATTATTTATTATTTACACAACGCTCTCAGAGATAAATCCTTACTGCCGGACAGGTAAATTTGTCTTTGCGCGGACAAATGTAGGGAGTAATTAATTTGTCGTGAGCTTTATTATCGCAATAAATCGCCGCGGGTCCCGACGTGGATTAGGAAATCCTTTTATAGCTGATTAGCGCCGATTAAAGTAAATATTTAACTCGCTTTGTGTTAATCGCTAAGTAGGGCTGTAGGAAGGGGGCTGCCGTAACGCAACCCCCCGTCGAGTCGCGACGGGAGCTGGATTTATGGTGGCCGTTGCGAGACTCGCCTTCTCGGAATTTCGTAAAATTTACAAGCTTATTCCCTTAACAAAGACGACAGGCCGAACAGAAAAAAAAAGGTGCGAAGACGAAGGTGTTGAAACGCCAGAGTTTCCTTCTCTTCCCCAGCAACTCGCGATTGTCGGTTGCCTTCGAGGGCAATGCCTTATCTGAAATTTCATCCGGGAAAGAAACTCTTTATCTTTGACAAGAATCGCGTTTACGTTCTGTCGCTGTTACGTTTCGTCTAAGAGATTTCAAATATCGTATGAAACACGACTCGCTCGAATTTCATTGATATAAGGCGCAGATGTAGGAATTTCTTGGCATTTGTCTGATTTACACTTTGAGAAAAACAACCATTGCGTAAAATATACAAATAAATAAAAAGCATTGTACGTAATCATTTTTATGGGATACCTTGGCACTGTCTGCGCAAGAATCTCTGTCCAACTTATGCCCACACTGAGAAAAAGTTATTCAAGTGTCTAAATACATTTACTTGGCAGTATTTTTTAAATTTAAACATGCAATTATTTATCGGAATGTATATTTTTGCAATTAATAAAATGCGTAATTCATTTTTTTTAATTTATTAATATTTGCCTGGCAGCCCGTGATCCTATACAGTTGAATCAAGAAGCATTTCTTGATGCAACGTTTTTTTTTCTCAGTGCAAGAGTTCTCGCGCTTACAGCGGCGTCTTAAAGCGACGTTTAGCTCGGGACATCTTGCGCAACGATTTGCATGAGTAGACAATGCAGGCTGCGACATAAAAAAAAGATATTGCCAGACAGCTGTTCCGCCATTCAAGCGCAGCAACACGCGCCATGGTCCGTCGGAATTTCCGTCCTCCTCCGTGTCCTCCTTTTCTCCTCGGCTTCGCACCCACGCCCTTGCCCTTGACTCTCTCTCTCTCTCTCTCACCCTTCTTGCCGCCCCAGCGAGACTCTGCCACCTTATCCTCGAAGCTTAATTCGCAAAGGAAACGGTCGATGAAGGGCGTGCCTGGTGCGCGCGGAAATTCGTCCAAAGAATGACGAGAGAGAGAGAGAGAGAGAGAGAAACAGAGGGGAGAAAGGGCAGAAGCCGCACGCGGGACCATTTCAAATGTTACGCGTTGCGATTTTTTAATCAAATCTTTATATCGCACGTTTCGACGCAGATAATATCCGACGTTGTTTCATATTCTTAATATACAGGCGGCGTAAATTTCCCTCTTCGATCCTCCTTTCGCGTCTCGCATTTCCGCCCTTTCATCTCACGCTCCTCGCAAGCCCGCGCATCTTCGGATATTGGCGCGATGTCTGTCTATTTTTTCCTCCCGTGTCTCGACCCAACCTTGAACCTTACAAGGTCTTGTCGCGGGGAACGGTAAATGCCAGAAATTCGAATGGTTATGCGTGTCGTGTATTACATAATATATGTTATTTATGCGAATATCGGTCATCGTGCAGTTTGTCAAACGTATCGATTTGTTAAAATTATCCTTTCCTTTAAAATAGCACGGCGTTTAGTATCTCCGCGAAATTTTTTCCGGGATATTTTTCGCTTTTTACATGGAGCACCGCGTCTCAAAAGTTGTCTGATTGCGAGCCTTCCCCGGCGCTATAAATGCACAGTAATTTAATCTCGCTCAGAGCGCCGAGAGAAGTTTCGTATCATGTTTCCTAGATTTCCTTCTCCGGATGAAAAGACCATTTTTCTCGCTCTCTGAAGATATTTAATATGCAAAGTTTTTCCACGATTTTTACATCGATTTTACTCGCAATTCAATTAAAGCCTCGTGATTGCTCATCAACATGCAAAACTTATTTGCGAAATATGCGTTATATTTAATCTTCTCTAATATATAAGTTACGTTTCCCGTAGCTGTTGATATTTCGTGATATAACTCTCGGAGAGTGTAACTACTCGAGAACTTCTCGCCCTTATCTCAGAAACGTCTATCACCTCCGAGGCAGATAAACATTCATCTGTTCTTGTTCGTACGAGTGTAACGCTGTTTCGCGCAATTGCATGGCGAATCGTCGAGGGCCGATCGATAATCGCCAACAATAAGCGTAAACGTATATTGCGGGCAGATATTAACGATTATTGAGCGTAGGGCCACTCGCTTTGAACGCGGGGTCCTTCGATAACGAGGCCATAAGGATGCCAAAGGACTGGTCGGAGCCATAGGTTCGCGATTAATTCCGGCTGCACCACGCGCGCACTTGGTTAGTTACTCCATCTTTGGCGAACCTAATTTACGGAGCCAACTACAGGTCGCGGCGAAACTTGGCGCACGCAAGAGGCGACGCTTGCTGATATCGACTTCGGTAAATTGATGACCCTACGGCGGTATCTGTGTAAGCCAAAATTGGCGGGCGAAATTATAGAAATAGCCGCAGGAGCAATGAAAAACTTTATGCCAAAGAGAAAGAAAGAGAAAGGATCTGAAATCGGACTGAATCTCGCAGGGGTGAATCGTCTCGTATTGCGTACATAAAAATTAGACGTAATTAAATCCGCTGAATGAAATGACACGCGAGGCTGAACATCGAGAATACACCCTGACAATACTCGGTTGAAATATTCGCCGAAATGGCCGATCCCTAAATTCCTCAATTATCTCGAAACTAAACTCCTCGTTTGGATGTCAACTCTGGGTGGTCCCTCACCCAGCGAAACTTTCCCCGGAGCTCGCGATGCTCCGCAAAAGTCCGCGCGAGCGATGTTGTTTCGCACGAGCGTATAGTAACAAAGCGAGTCTCCCAAGAACTTTCGACGTGGAAATTCAATTTCCATCGTGAGGTTCGCGCGACGTCCCGCGACCTTTCCCCTCCCTCGCGCTCTCTATCTTTCCGCTTCTTTCTCGTGCGCTCGTCGCCAGCCGTTCGCCCCCTTTTTCGTGGATCTTATCTCGCCCGGGAGACGTGAAACGCCGAGACAGGCGATTTCTACCTCTTTTTCCTCTCGCGCGCCAAGGGTAACAAGAAGAGCGCGAAGGGCGAACCGGGCGAGCGTATCCTCCTCTCTCTGTGAATACTTTGCACCCGGAGATCACGCCGATTCTTAGAGAAAACGGTCGTCGTGGCGAATTCTCGCGCGAGGATCCACGCGAAATGATGGGATGACTTCCGCTGCAATTTTCCTCATCGTGTTCAACGCACTGCTCATGAATCGAGCGTCAACAGTTAATGGGTAAAGTGTAATTCACTTGAAACTTTTACTCCGACAAGAGTATAATCGGCTTCGGTGTTTAATTCGATAGCATAAGTATTTCGTTTGAAAAACGTTCTCATTGTGGATTTCGTGCAGCGAGATGCCGTGATTCGTTTAATGAACAAATACCGCGTTCGTATCCTTGTGCGGACCGAAACGAGAGACACATAAATCATCCCCTCGGAGCCGCAGAAGGTCGAGCCGAATCTTTCATTTACCGCAATCGATTCTCGCGCGACAACGCCGGTACACGAACCATATTTCTACGCCCATTTTTGTCCCCCATTCGCGCAGCTTCCACCCTTACCTCGCCCCATTGCGGCTCGTATTTGCGCCGTCCAAGGACGGTACTTAAGGACCGTGCTCTACTATCGCGACGCCGGTATCTTTGCGAGGTACCAGCTAGCTAGAAAGGATCGCAATCGTAAGCGCGAACGTAGATGCACGAGTCACACACGGGTAAAAAAAGATATCGACTCCTACACGTGTATATGTATTTGTGTACGTAAATATAAAGTGTCCTACGTAGGGCTCCATTTTCTCCGCGAAATCCTTCACTTTTCCGCAGCCGGAGTTCTGTCCTAACAAGAGTTTCATCGATCGAAATCTTTTCTCAATTTTACGTTTGTAACAATTAATTGAGCATTAGCTCAAATACAAATTTGATTACCATCGACTTCGACACGTGTATATATGTGTAAATCGAGGAGTAAACCGCTAAGGGCATTGTGGTGTACATATTTGCGGCATTACTGGGCATTACTAGGCATTACTAGGCATTTTTTGGGCATTAGAATGATAAAATAAGATAATAAGATAAAGATTTCGGTCAGCGGTTTCCCCCTCGGTGCAAATGCATATAGAGTGTCCTATGAAGGGCTCCATTTTCTCGGTAAAATCTTTCACTTTTCCGCAGCCGAAATTCTCTCCTAACAAGAGTTTCACCGATCGAAATCCTTTCTCAATTTTACACTTGTAACAATTAACGCTCAAGCACAAGTTTGATTACCACAGCTTTTCTGCTTGTATCCAAAAAATCACTTATTTCTCAGGGAAAGCTTTCTCAATATCTTGAAAGAAACATGCGACACAAATTGCTCGAGATGACAAGGCACCCTGTATATTTATACGGATGTACGTATATGCTGTAAGGTCGGTTACAAAGGAATAACACCATTTATGCTCCCTGGAGGCCGTGAAGATATCTGGGAGAGAGAGACGCATCTCTCCATTTCCTAGCCTTCTCTCCTACTCGCTCACCGAAGCCGAACGCGCGCGTGTACATTTCTCTTCTGCCTCCGCCTTCGCGGAGGGATCGATCGTTTCATTTATTAGTCAGATACGAGAAGCCGGGAGAGAAAAAGAATGGAATTCGCCGGGACCCGAAAGTAAATCTGCGTCCTTCGGGAGGGAAAACGTCTCGCCGATACGAGCAAATGGCACGATTCGATTAACCGGCCCTAGAAACGTATCGTTAACGCGAGGTACTTAAGCCAGACGTGGTTTCGATAATTGATCTCAAGAGAGGAAAAAAGATACATCACTTCGCCGTTGCGTATCGCTTGAATGGCGTATTAATTACCATTTAAATAATATCTATTGATTTTTGTCGAGCGATAACTGCTCCATTAAATTCATTTATCAAGAGCGCACAAGTGTTTTCGCGAAAGAACGCCTATTGACACGTCCAATATCATTTCGAGCGATATCCGATAACGTTCGCGGGGAAGACTCTTCGCGAATCGCGGTCCAATTAAATCCCGCGTTATTAAGTTACTCGAGGCTTTTCGTTAGGGAAAAGTCCCCTGTTAAGCTCCTAATACGAGATATCTCAACATCCAGCTTCACAAATCTTATCTCGCGACGACTACACGCGCGAACAATCAATTGTCCACCGCGAACGGACTTAGAGGGCAACAAATTCATGGTGAAATGATGCCTGTTAATTTATAATAGCGGAGACCCCGCTATCTCGTATTAGGAGCGTGTGTCTCACAATGGGGAACCCTCGTCCACTTAAATAACGATGCGTCTTTCGTCGCAACCCCCGGGTAATCTCGCGCGCGGTTCTCCATCGAACACATTTTTGCTGGACGTTGGAAGACAGGTGGACGACGCTTTATCGGCCGGGAAACACCGGCGAGTCGTGTATTGTGGGCCGGGGCCGAGATTAGAGCTATTGTTTTCGCGCTCGCCCGACCTGAATAGAGTTCCTCTCCCGCTCGGCGACGAGGAACGAGAACGCGGCGGGGAGGGGGGGGGGAGGGACAAGAACACGCGGGAATAGGAGAACTCGTTTCGACGTCGCCCCGGTTCGTTTGCCGCACGTAACGGACGTGCGCGAGCTTTATTAATTTCCGGAAATTGAGGGCCGTATCTGCCGCCGAACGTCGGGTCGATACTGTCGCACGATCGAATCGCTTTCTCTCTCTCTCTCTCTCTCTCTCTCTCCCTCTTTCTCTTCGCCTCCCGATATGGCGATAACTTTTGTCGCTCGCCCGAAGCTGCTCAATAACGTCGCGATCAGGGAAGCTGAATAAATAATAACGCGACCGTTCGAATATTCCGCTAGAAGCGTCGCGTTTTCCTTTTTTCCAGACGATTACTGAATCTTTTGTGTCGCGATACCCTGAATGTATAATACAACATTTCGAAACTATGTCAGTGATCGATAGCGCTCTCTTTTATAATAATTCATGCATCGACATCGTATTGTGCAACTTTTCTCCCCCCTTCCTTGCCCGATGATTTGCTGTGTTAAATTTATTCGACACAAATAGTGAAGAGGTTGAGAAAGGAAAGGACGAAGAGAGGCGAGAGAGAGAGACGAGATGTGCAATCGATGTTGCAGGTCGCGGATGTTTGCCCATCGCCGGGAGAACGAATGTGTTTTTCGAGAAGAGTCCAAGTTTTCGGGAACGAAATGGAATAATAAAAGCAGCAGGGGGAGAGGGTGAAACGAAATTTCCTAACTGTGGACCTGTTTGCGCTCCAGATTCAGCGACGAACCCGAGTTCGTTAACCGGCGCTCTATGCCGCGGAGGCTCTGTGTACATCGGAGAACAATTTCTAATTTTACGTTACAATAGCGCGGAGGGAAAGAGTCCGCGAGGGGGTGCGCGCGCTTTCATCCCCCCCCTTGCGGGATTTTCGCGAGAGAAAGGGTGGACCCCTCGATTAAAAAGAAATGTTTCATTAACTCAGATTTTTCTGAAGAAATCATTCGGACGCGAGCGGCTTTGCGGTTTTGCGCTTTTGTTCTCGCGCGAATCGGCCGAGTTCTTTCTCCACGCACATTCGGCCGTCGTTAAAATCTGTCTATTGTCCCGCGCGTCAAGCGAACGGATTTCATTTTCGTTAATTAAACGTTGCCCGCGAGAACAAAGTTCCGCGTCACACGCGATTACCGTAATGACGCACGAAATAAAGCTGTCGCGCGTACAGTACGGAGACGCGCGAGGCCTACGCGTCGTGTCTCGTTGCGTAACAATACAGTCCTTTTGCAGCGCGACATTCGGTCCCGCCGACAATGCGAAAGCTCGTCAAGTGGCGCAGGTCACTTTTACGAGGCAACAATAACAATTAACGCCCGCCCATTATAATTATAATTTCCATTAATATCATATGTACGTGTACATTTTAATTAGCGTCGTAATCACGAATATCGCAATGTGAAATTAACGGAATGCGAAGGCTGCAACGAAAAGGGAAGGCGCCACGAAAAGAGAGAGAGAGAGAGAGAGAGAAAGGGGAGGGGGGGAGGCTCGTCTCGTTCACGTTTGCTGTCCCCAGCGGAAAACGACAGGGTACCGAATGACCCACCATTTGTTTCGCCCCGCGTCCCAAAAGATTTTTGATACTCTCGCAAGAGTCGCGGAAACCCCTTTCATCCCTGTTTTTTTCCCCCCCATTAATCCCGTCCGCCGAGTTTTTCGCGCAAATGACTGGCTTCTGCGCCCGGCGATGTAAGTTTATATATCTGAAAATTGATATTTACGCGCCTCGCGACGCCGATTCTCGATATACCGCGGATACCTCGCGGTTCGAGGGGCATCGAACTCTTGTTGTCGTTGTTTTTTATTTTCCGTTTCTGTTGGCGCGTTTCCGGTTTCACTCGCGGGAATTTGCCGGCCGGCAGAGACGCCTCGTAAATTGCACGGTATACGCGATAACATTTTATAGGAATAATGGTGATTTATCTAACCGTGTAATTCGCAAAATACTCGTTGAGTGCGTGGACGCGGGCGGATAAAGCGGTTTAAACGCGCGCGCGCGCGATTGTGTCGCGATTTTATATGAGATATTTGATAGCGCGACGCAAATGTTTAGAGATGCGCGGATATTATCGACCGTTTCAATAGCGATTCGGGACGCTACTCGCGCGTACGCTATTTCAATGACATTTTCGTTGCGTCGGAATGCATCGCATTTAATCGCGCATGAAATGACCCGGTGATTCGAGCTGCGTTAACGATTGTCGTTTGTGACACGAGAATTGGCGCGCTGGATTATTCGAAAAGAACGCGTGAAGCGACTATGACGTTCGATTTGTCATCCGCAATCGTGAAACGTAATTCGAAACCGCGAACGTCCCGTATCTTGTAAAAAGGACCGTGACACTTTCAATTTTCTCCGCGATGGTGGAGAGCAAAAATGAAGAATTCAGATTACAAGAAAGTGGGCACGCAGATGCGAGCCGCGGAGACTGACGGTTTGTGTCGCGATTTTATATGAGATATTTGATAGCGCGACGCAAATGTTTAGAGATGCGCGGATATGCAGGGTGTACTAAAACCACCGGAGGTCCTCTTAATGACAGATTCCTTAGAACATTTCCAGACGAAAATCCTAATACAAAAGTGTCGAGGCTATAATAGTTTTTTAAATTAGAAGCGATTATTTTCCACAAATGATAGGAATTTGGCGCGCTCATTGCAGGCACGGCGAAATGATATAAGTGCTCCTATGAATATCGCTCTTTTTATGATGTTATGTTTATTGTATAAATTTACAATATCACTTGTCATTTCGCCGTGCCTGAGCGCGCAAAATTTCAGTCCTATTCATTTGTGGAAAAAAATCGCTTCTAATTTAAAAACTATTATAGCCTCGACACTTTTGTATTAGGATTTTCGTCTGGAAATGTTCTAAGGAATCTGTCATTAAGAGGTTTTAGTACACCCTGTATATACGGTTTCTCTTTCGACGCTCCTTCGATTATCGTAATTCTTTTGCCGCAGCTTATCTCCTTAATCGCCCTCGAAATTGCGCCACGTTTCCCCGCTTCTGCGAGAAGAGTAGGAGCAAGAGGAGAATAAAAAATCCGCGTGTCGGATTCTCGGCGTCTCGGTGACACCTTTCTCAGTCGCGACATTATCTGGATCTAGAGCGTGCGTCGAGAGCCGGCGACGAGGATTACAGCCAAGAACGCGCGTGTGCGCGTTACGCACATATTTGTGGAGAGCGACAGGGAAGATGTAGACGTAAACGTACGCGGGGAAAAAACGAGACCGGGAAGAAGCGACGTGCAAAAATCCTACGGAGGAGAAAGCGGGGAGAGGGAGATGCATCATCGGGAGGAGAGAAAGAGACAGAGAGAGAGAGAGAGAGAGGGGGAGAAATGCTCGCGCAAAAGTGGCGTTACCCCCTAATTGCATGCCAGACAGCGACTGCATTTCCCACCCCTTCTGTCCTCTTTGCTTCTCCCCCTCTTTCTCTCTCTCTTTCTCGTCCTCTTCCTCCTCTCCACTGTCACCGGTCCAGCCCTCTCTCCATTTTCCACGCGGTATTCCGGTATTACCACCACCCTCTCGCAACCTACGGCACGCCAGTCCGGAAACGCGGCGTAAGAAACGTTATTGTGCCACTCCGCGGAGTTTCCTCGTACAAGGGCTGTCCTCCTGTTCTCATTTCAGCCCTCCCCCCCTTCCCTTTCTCTCTCTCTCTCTCTCTCTCTCTCTTAGCCGACAACGTACGTCCGGAAGAGACACCGGACAGAGTGTGTTACCGCGTCAGGATTTGTAACGCATACCTTCCTTTCAGCTTAAAACGTTATCGCAGGCATATCTCGCTCTAGTTGGCTCACTTTCAGCCGCGAATACGTACCCGCGAACAATAGAGCAGTGAACCGGACGCTGACGAAAAAATTGAACTCTCGTGGATTGCAGAGGACAGGGAGAATTTGGTCCAAGAGGGACGATTGTTAATTCTTCCCGACGCGATAACGTTAGGTAATCCCACAAGTATCGCGACTTGGAAAAGGAAACAAAAACTATCGATTCAAAGTATATTTTCCATCGTCATTTACAACATCTTCCCCTCTTAATCTTAACTCTTCAATTCCCCGGCGATAAAAGTCTTACGAGCCGCAGAATAAATCAAGCTCCTCGTTTATATCGCGTTATTTATAGGCTGACAAGATGCACAAGATTCGCGGTAACAAATCGATATTCGATTATTCAACTCCGCCGTGAGAGAGATATCGTTTTCTCGACTTTAATACGCCAACGATGTAACATTATTAATTTCCAACATCAAATTTGGTTGACCGTATCTGGCAATTTTTATGTTTAAGCATCGCTACGTTTCGACCATGGATTTTGGTCCTATTCAAGCGATCTGACAATACAAATTAAAAATTTACAAATTATTACATAAATAAAGTAAACAAGTCCGAGCTATTAAGTCAATCTCGGGCTTTGTTTACTTTATTTATGTAATAATTTGTAAATCTTTAATTTGTATTGTCAGATCGCTTGAATAGGACCAAAATCCATGGTCGAAACGTAGCGATGCTTAAACATAAAAATTGCCAGTTACGGTCAACCAAATTTGATGTTGTTAATTATCGCTGGCGACCCTAACGAGTTTCCCTGTTAGATTATTAATTTCGATTCAAACGCGGAAGGGAGAATACGAGTTTTGCTTATTTTTCCGCGGCGCGATCGCGAATCGATAATTCTTCTCATCGTCTCTAAACGAAGACTCGGCCGAGAAAGTTCAAGTCGCGCAGCGTGGCGTCCCCGCGGCTTTTCGACACGCGAGAACGGCGCGGCTCGTCGTCGCTCGTCCTGGCGACCGGGAGGCTCCTGTACCTGTTGATCCCCCGCCGGAGAGACCCTCTCCCTCCCCCGCTCCCGTGTCGGGCCCGGCGCGCGAGACGGGGCGGGGGAGGGTAAATAACTGCCGGCGGAACGGCCCGGAATTATGCTGGCCGCTCTCAAAGAGCGATAAAATAAATCATGCTTCGCGAGGACACGCGCGTTGCGGCCGTATCCACCTCTCTCGCACTCGTCCCGCGACGTCCCGGCGCGGCTTCGCGGCGGATAAAGCGCGGCGAGGGCGGGCGTCCCTCGGGAAATCAGAGAAAGATGCACTGCGACTCGCGAAGATGTCCTCCCCGGCCCCAACCCCCTGCGTCTTCCGTCTTTTCCCTCTTGCTCAATCTCCCGCCGCTCCGATCTCTCGCGTGCTCGCGCATCCCCACGACGTTTCCCCTTGTCTCCCGACGGTCGAACACGACGGGCATCGACAAGGGCCGAGAGGGCGGGAGAGAAATAAGAGTCTCTCGGCCGGCGAATGCATCGCGCCGCCACGTTAAATTGAGTTTCTCGCATAATTCGCCGGAGAGTTTGCCGTTGAACTTGGTTATTGGACGCGCGATTGTCATCAGAATGCTGTACCATAAGTATAAGGCGACAAGGGGGGGGGGAGGAGGAAAGAGGCGTCGCCTTACCTTCCCGATAAGCAGAGTCTCTGCTCGGGCTAGATTCTCCGCATCCGTTTCACGAGCTCGCTAAATAATTCGCGATTACCGGGCGGCTCCGCGATTCCGACGGGGGCTATGAATAATTCACGCGGCAGTAAATAATTGTGCGAACGACGCGATCGCACGAGACGGCACATCCGCGCGGAATATTTCCGCCGCGTCACCTCAATTCGGCCGGTGAAATTATACGAGTCCCGCGGATTCGTGAATCGCGAGCGGAGTCGAGGGGAAAAACGATATCTGAGTGGTTTCTACAAGTAAACCCCCGTTTACGTGAAAGCTAGCCGGCTTAAAGTTCATTCCACTCTCGAGACTTCTTCTCGAACGGGGGCGTCGCGTAATTAGACGTGGAAACAGCACGAGTCGAAATTTTGGTCCTATATGTTGAAACTTTAAATCTATTTTTACGTAAGACAGTAAAAGAGGTCGTCGAGCTACACGTACAAAATTTACTCCTATTTTAAAACTGATAGTGTTGAAAATTTGCTAATTTAGTATTAAAGTCGGTACTTTTAAGTAGGAGCTTGAGTAGATTTTTAGAATTAAAGATTCCAGGGAGGAGTAAAGACACATAATAATATCATCAAAATGTACTCTAGCTCCTATTTAAAAGGACCGACTTTAACACTAAATTAGCAAATTTCCAACACTATCAGTTTGAAAGTAGGAGTAAATTTTGTACTTGCAGTTCAACCTCTTTTACTGTCTTAGATCCTACTACATAATAGAATTAAAGGTTCAAAATAGTACCATAATTTCGACCCGGGAGATCGGGACCTGAGTCGAAATTTTCGACCTATGAACCTTTCATTCTATTATGTAATAGGATCCTAAGACAGTAAAAGAGCTCGAGCTGCACGTACAAAATTTATTCCTACTTAAAAACTGATAGTGTCGGAAATTTGCCAATTTAGTATTAAAGTCGGTCCTTTTAAGTAGGAGCTAGAGTACATTTTTAGAATTGAAGATTCCAGAGTGGAGTAAAAAATATAATATCATCAAAGTAAATTATTGCTGGTCTATGTAGACGTATAATAGATCAGCTAAGCAGGTGTAAATTATCCTTAAAAGTGTCAAAATAGTACGAAAATTTTGGCCCTATGTTGAACTTTTAAATCTATTTTTACCTAAGACGATAAAAGAGGTCGAGCTGCACATACAAAATTTACTCCTATTTTAAAACTGATAGTGTTGGAAATTTACCAATTTAGTATTAAAGTCGGTACTTTTAAATAGGAGCTAGAGTACATTTTTAGAATTGAAGATTCCAGGGAGGAGTAAAAAATATGTCATGAAAGTAGGTTATGGCTGGTCTACGTGTAAATTATCCTTAAAAGTGTCGAAATAGTATCAAAATTTCGACTCCGGAGATCGGGAGGGCACTCCCGACTGGAGAGGATATTCTCGAAGGAAATTATGTCCCGGGGTCACTCGACAATTCTCGCGTCTCCATAATTCGGGGGTGGACGCAATCGCGAGTCGTGTCGCCGGGCGAGCGAAATATGTATATCTACTAATCTACGCATGCATATTCATTGTCAAGTCACTCACCGGTCGATGCACCGCTGTTGCCTGTCCCGTTGCACCCTCGGCCGTGGTCCTTCCTCGACGGCTGCGTCCCTCCGGGTGCAGGATCCACCGCTGGGAGAGAGAACGCCGGGCCTTCGTGCGACGTTTCACTTCACTTCACTTTCACGGGCGAAACACGCCGACGCGACGGCGTTTCGAGACGCGGACGAGTCGCCGGCGATCGTCGACGGGCAATCGCGATTTCCGCGGGGCTCGAAACGGCACTCCCGACACTCTCGCGAGGATTCACCGGCGAATTGAAAGTTGAGACGCGCGACCAACACCGCGATCGTTCCGGGATACCGAAAGCGCGCGAAAAGCGACGGGCGGCAGCGCCGCGCGGCGACCGACGCGATGCGTCGCGAGGTGCGCCAAGTGCTTTTGCGAAAGAACCGTGTCCACTCGTTCACTCGTCCACTTGTCCACTTGTCCATTGTCCACTTGCCCGTTGTCGCGCGGTGACGGCGCTACGACGGAACGCAACACAATCGCGACGATCATCTCTAACCTTCTTCCCGGCGCTGCCGAAATTAGTCGCGTACGCAACGACTAGCGGGAAGCGTCTGGGTTGCACTTGCCACGGGGTTCACAGCCACGGACGGGGCGTCCGCCGCGAGATCACGGCGACGCGCGCGAAACTTAATTCGACGAGATGTCGAATTGACTTTTTTCCGGGACGGTCAAATTAGGCCGCGATGCAATCTCGCTAGATTCCTTTCCCGGCGTTCTCGAAACTCGCGTACCGACACGGTGACCGTACGATTCGACGGCTACAACAAAAGACGCGCCCCAATCGCGGCGTCCGTCGCGAGATTCGTGACGAAATGCTCATTTATCAGCGAGTCGATGAGATATTTGATTATTATCCGTCACGAGATATTCATTTTCGATGAAATCGAGATAATCTTTTCTGAAATAGTCGTATTAATCGTAAGCCGCGTGGCCACGATGGAATCCCGATGGAATCACACCCCGATTTCTTTTCTCGATGCTTCCGGAACTCACGTATCGACGGCGACCGTTAACTGTCCACCGAGTAAGGAAAACTTGGGGCAATACTCGTTCAGATATTGTATTTCAGAGCGTCTTAAGATTATCTTTAGATGCTCCAATGAAATGTTCCATACAGCATCTTTAAATAAATTTAAGACGATCTTGAATACAAGGTTTCACTATGAATACCGGCCTAGATTATATTATTAGACGTTTATCGCGAGAGTCTTAGCGAACCGCTCGCTGATCTGCGAATCGATGAGAATTTTTACTATTATCTAAATATTTATCTCCGATATCACGATTTTCCCTCGAATGATAGGTTGCTTTATAATCCCAGCGCAATCCCGCTCGATTCTTTCTTTCGACGCTTCCGAAACTCTCGCGTATCAACGGTGACCGTTAACTATTTTAACGAGTAAAGAAAACTTGGGGCAATATTCGTTCAGTCAGATATTGTATTTCAGAGCGTCTTAAGATTATCTTTAGATGCTCCAATGAAATGTTCTATACAGCATCTTTAAATAAATTTAAGACGATCTTGAATACAAGATTTCACTATGAATACCGGCCTAGATTATATTATAGACGTTTATCGCGAGATTTTTAGCGAACCGCTCGCTGATCTGCGAATCGATGAGAATTTTTACTATTATCTAAATATTTATCTCCGATATCACGATTTTCCCTCGAATGATATTAGGTTGCTTAATAATTCCAGCGTATCAACAGCGACCGTTAACTATTTTAACGAGTAGTGGAGGAAATCTTGCAGCGATAATCATTCAGTCATATCTTGTATTTCAGATCGTATTAAGATTATCTTTAGATGCTCCAGTGAAATGTTCTATACATCATCTTTAAATAAGTTTAAAGCGATCTGGAATACAAGATTTCACTATGAATACCGGCCTAGATTATATTATTAGACGTTTATCGCGAGATTCTTAAGCCTCGTCTACATAGAAGTCGTAAAGTCGTAGTCGTAAGAATAGTCGACTATGATTGGTCAATTCTTATGTGTCTGACGAAATTGACCAATCGCAGTCGATTATTCTTACGACTACAACTCTGCGCCTCGCATTGTACGTAGACCACGCATTAGCGAAACGCTCGCTGATCTGTGAATCGACGAGATTGTTGCCTATTGTCCAGATATTTATCTCCGATATCACGATTTTCCCTCGAGTCATATTAAATTACGTTATAATTAATTCCACCGCAGTCCCGTCCGACACTTCCTCGCGATATTTCAGGCGACGCGTTCGTTAATTTCGACCGCTATTAATTCTCCGTTCGACGCCACGCAAGTTCTGTTATATACCGTTACAAACTCCAAATGCCGTTCCGGCGTTTACGGGCGTAATCGGAGCAATTGTCGGATACACCGTATCCTTCGGGCGACGATATTTTACTCGACGTACCGCGGATATTCCCCGGCGACTGACGTCTCGCGAGCGGAGAACGCGAGAAAATGTTTGGAGACGTCGGTACGTCGCCGGAGACGCGAGAGCTGCTTACAAGCCCGACAAGTGCCGGGCTCGCCAAGTTTCTCGGAGCATCTTCGACTGAAACGGGCTTCGAATTGTTTCGTGCGAACGCGATTAAACTCAATTTCCCATGCGCTCCGAAGACGCGTCTGGATCTTACGCGATTCAGCCCACAATCTTGCTTTAAGTAAGCTGCGAGCCTCGAGCCGCAAGAAATTAACCGATCGCAGGTGTGAGTGAGGGCAATAGATGCCTGTGATTAGCTAATTTCTTACGGCTTGAGGCTTACAAAGCTTACTTAAAGCGAGATTGTGGACCAGGGGTTAGGGCGTAAACTCATAGAGCGGAAAATCGCGGAACGAGAGCCTTGACCAATCGCGAGAGCAGCGCTCGTCATTGGCCAAGGCTCTCGTTCCGCGATTTTCCGCGCACACCGTTTCCACTCTACGAGTTTGCACTCTCGTACAAACGTAACATCAGCCTATCCCCATGAATCGCGACGTTCGCGTGGCTCGCCGGCAATCCGAGGTATTTTCCGAGTCGAAAACGAGTACGAGAAGCTAAAGAAAGCAATACAGAAGAAAGGGGGATCGTCGCGCGCGACTTCCGTACGTCCGATACGTACCCCGGCGCTCACTGAACTGAATGTACTTTGCGATCAAGGCGAGCGTTCGCCCGTCATAAAAACAGGTAATAGTAAGCACGGCGTGACGCGGGCGAATTCCCGGAATCCGGCCGGGCGAGGTTGTAAACAACTTGTCGAAAAAAGAGCGGCGCGCGCCAGCCGCGCTCGTGTTTTGTCACGCGTCCGGACGCGGTTTAACCGTCATCGCACGCCTTACTTTTCGGCGGTGAGCCCGTGACGTAGCGATGACGCGTCGAGCCCGTTTGCCGTTTCGTTCGGTGCTCAGTCGTGCCGCGACCCTCCCGCCTCGTACACGCGCGATTCTTCCGATCGGAAGCGACGTCTCGGGGACGTCGGCTCGTCGCGCACTCGTGTGCGGCTGAAGACACCTATGCAAGAGCATCGTCGGTCGGGACCGACATTTTTCGTTCGACAAGCGGACGCCGGCCGCGACGCGAAGTCGCCTCCGAGTGACAACTTCAAGTCCCTCCAGCGACGCCATGCAACGCAAGTGAATGCCGGGAAGTGCGTGCCGCGTTGGATCGCCGTAGATCGTTCGTTTGTGACTGAAAATTGTCGTTCGAGAACATTCTCTCCGTCAAGATCGACGATGTCCCGTGATATTCTCGGTTGACGGCGGCGGCGAGCGGGCGATTCGGCTCGGCCGCGGCTTGAAGTTGCCCCCGCGTGAGATTTCGGGCCCCTCGAGCGACGCCACGGATGCCGGGATCGCCGGGAAGTGCGTGTGTCGCGTTAGATCGCCGTAGAGCATCCGTTCGTTGTGCGTTTGTGACTGAAAATACTCGTCCGCGAACATTTCTCGATCAAGATCGACGCCGGTCCGCCGATATTCTGGGTTGGCGGCGAGCGGGCGACTCGGCCGCGGCTTGAAGTCGCTCCGAGTGACAACTTCAAGTCCCTCGGGCGACGCCACGCTACGCAACGAATGCCGGGGGATCGCCGTGGAGCATTCGCTCGTCGCGCGTTTGTGACTGAAAGTACTCGTCCGCGAACATTCAAGATCGACGTCGTTTCGCCGATATTCTTGGTTGACGGTGAGCAGGCGATTCGGTTCGGTCGCGACGCCAAGTTGTCTCGGGGTAAAAGTTGAGATTCCTCGAGCGACGCCGTCCGAGTCGACGCGGCGCGACAACCGGCGAGAAGCGCGTTACTTGGTTCTTTTTCGCTCGATCGAAATGTGTGCTGTGCGCGTCGCGAGTGTCGCGAGAAGTGTCGAGTGTTCATGTGGCGTCGAGCAACCGACGGTGATCGCTCGGATCTCTGGATCCGAGTCGCGGTCGCGAGTGAGTGTCGAGCGGACGGAGCGGACGGCAAGATGGCAGCGGTGGATGTCCAGGTGACTAGATTCTCTTGTTACTTTGATTCGTTACCGCGAACAGCCGTACCGTCTGTTCATCGCGATCTAATCGACGCGGAATTCATCGTTTTGTCGCGGGCAACCTATGTGATCTAACTCGTTTAACCTGAAAGCGGCAAACAGCTCCGAGTAAGTTACGTCTCTGGTTTGTTGCGGCGATTGTTTCGTTATCATCGCCACCGCGTTGTCGAACCTGCAATCGCGAATTCGAGATACACGGAGAGGATTGCGACAACGCCGTGGCGCGTCCCTCGCCCGAGTTTCCCGTCTCGACGAGACGCCACTCTTGTGCGCGTCAAGTTGCTCCACTTTTTCAAAATCCGTAAAAATTAATTGGAGTTTTGAATGCCCCAGCAAGTGGCTCGATTTTTGGGGATTATCTGAACGTATCTCTTTCCAGACCAGGGAACTATAGAACTCGTCAAAATCTTTCAAAATCTGCAAACGAACTGGCGCCTTTTAAAAGACACACAGTTGAAAACTTCAACAGATATCACGTAACCCAAACGGTGTGCATAAATTTTTGTGTTAATTTAACATAATATGTTAAATGCTCACACTAATACTCTGTTAATATGTTAACACAAAATAAATGCAAATCTCAAAATAATTCGAAATAACTGTAAAATTAACACATTTTTAATGACAAAATTAATTTAAAAAATCTAATTTTTACGTTTTACACATGTAATAAGTCAAATGACTGTTCGAAATCACTTTCGTTATCTCACTTATGTTATCAACATTTTATTCTGTAAATTTTAACAGCTAAATCTTGTTACTATTAATATAAAAACATATGTATTGTGTAAGATTAAAAAATAAGTACACATAGTGTGGTTTTAACATTTCTTTTCAGTATTTCAATAATTTTACATTTGAGAGAGGTCAATAAACACAAGAGCAATATGTTAAATTAACACATGAATGTGTTTAACACAAAAATTTTAACCGGCATTTTTTAAAACAAGAAAACACAAATTTTCTAACTGTATGTGTGTGTGAAGTTGCTCCACTTTTTCAAAATTCGTAAAGAGTAATTAGAGTCCTGAATGCCCCCGCAAGAGCACGATTTTTGTGAATTATCTCGATTATCTGAATGGATCTCTTTTCTAAAACGTACAGGGAACTATAGAACTCGTCAAAATCTCTCGAAATCTGCGAGCAAACTAGCGCCTTTTATTAAAAGATGACGGCGCCGTGAAGTCAGCCTCCAGTTTTTAAAATGACGTTTTCATCGCTTGACCCGATGGAACTCTTTCTAAAACCGCTGGAGAACTCTCGCGGGGTCATTCGGAGCTTGAATAAATTTTTACGAATTTTGAAAAAGAAAAGTGGGGCTAACTTCACCCACACACACACACATACACACACACACACACACGTTACTCCAGACTGCACGGCGCGAGTTACGCGAGAGAAGTCTCCGAGTTTCGACCGACCGGGGCCGCCGCGGGGTGCGAGAGCGCTGAACATTCGCAACTCGCTCTCCGCGCGCGAATAACACTCGACCGCCGCCCCGCGCCGCGTGCAGTACGTACCCTCCGCGCGGCGAGGACGAGTCTCGAGGACTCTCCTTCGCCGCTTCCAGCGCGAAACCGCGTAACGCCGCGAACGTGCACCCGCCACCCGGTCGCTCGTCCTCGTCGCCGTCGCTTGTGTGCGCGACGCCGAACACGAGAAACCACTCAGGCCCGACCCGTTTGGGGTGCGCTCGCCGAGACCCACTCGTGTATCTCTCCATCTCGCCTCCGCCTGCCTCCCTGTCTCCACGTCTGTCTTCTCCGTCTTCCGGATGTGCGCGGACTCGTGTGCGGGCGTGACGACGGAGGAGGATTGAAATAAAAGAGGACTTTGCCCGCCTCGGACTCGCAGTTTACCTCGTTTCGCGCCTTTGACTCCGGGGCAACCGACGGCGACGTCGGGCGGGGGACCCTCGCGGATTTCTCTTTCCTCCCCCCCCCCCTCCCCCCCTCCCCGACGTGTGAAACCGGAGGACGGCGGAATATCGTTCGCTATATTGGACACGGGAGAACGTGGTTTCCGCACGCGAGACGTTATCGTCACTTTTTATTTCACTTTGTAATTCGTTCGCGAATGAATCTCGTCGATCACGTTATTTTCTCCACGGAGAAAACGTTGCGGTGTAAATTACGCGAGGGATGTATTCCTCTTTACATTTTGCGCTCGCTTATAGCGTTTGTCGTTTACGATAATGGGTAGCGACTGTAAAAATATAAATATTTTAAATCGTGCTAGGGATATGCATACAGAGGATAGTTCCCTATTATGAGATAGCAGGTTTTCAATTCCCAAATTTCCAAGTTTAATCGCAAATCTATTTTCGCAACGATTACACGTTCATAATGAATGTCCCGATCTCACGATAGGGGACTTTCCTCTAAAAATAACGTATATGTCTGCAATGCCTCCGTTGTAAGCAATTTTCGTAAAAATTACAGCATTGTAATTTTTACCACAAATACAGCAAACTACACGGAGAGAATTTTCTTTTAAAGTTTACCCGAAAATGATGTAATCGTGGGGCAACACGCACCCACAGAAAAAATGTCCGGATCCAATGCTATGACACTTGAATCTATTGTATCATAAACTAGGACCGATATAGTGCCATTCATATTTATCACAGAGAAAGGAGTGTTTTAATCTTAAATGACATTCTAAAATCTAGAATAAAATCATAGTAGGTATGTATCGTTTTTGTCTAATATCACGGTGCCAGCTTCGTGCGTAAGATGAAGGGAAAATTTATTCTAAACGCAAGAACAACGACAAGTTACTCTTGTCTCAATATAGTAAGTCAATCTTTTTTAATTCGACAGAGGAAAATAAGAATTATTGATTTTATTTCGACATTGTCTTATTTTTATACTAAATGAGGTTGTGAGAAATACACAGTTGAAAAATTTGTGTCGATTTTCTTCTATATAACATAACTGAGAGTGATTTCGAAGAGTCATTTGACTTATCACATCTGTAAAATGTAAAAATTATATTTTTAAGAATTCACTCTGTCATTAAAAATATGTTAATTTCGCACGAAATTTATTTGAAAATTATTTTGAGATTTGCATTTATTTTGTGTAAAAATATTGACAGAGTACTCGACAGAGTATTAGTGTGATCATTTAACATATCCATATTATGTTAAATTAACACGAAAATGTGTGTGGACCGTTTGGGACATGTGATATCTGTTAAATTTAACACAAATTTTTCAATTGTTCGAAATGCCACGTTGTCTCATGATTACATGATGTTCAGGTAAATTTTTAGGGAAAATTCTTTCCGTGTAGTAAATAACAATTTTCCAATCTAACAAAAAATTGATTACAACGTTACATTCAAGTTCTTATAATTTGTATCAAAGTAACCGCATTTGTGTTTCTTTCTTCAGCAGAATGAAATTGAGTTAGAATTTTAGGTGATATATTTAAGTGTTGAAAATACTACACGTCTTTGAACAAAAATAACGCAACTTTCGTAATCTTATCCAGGGTAGACTAAAACCTTGCGGCATTTTCTCCAGGAGATTTTTAATACGGAGCAGCTAATATTAAAAATTTCTCAATTACTAATCTGGAAGTCGAGTTAAATTCAATTTCAGTTATCACGATGGGAGTAAATTCGATTTGATCTCAACTTTTATACTCCACGTTTGAGATTTTATTTCATAAGTTTAGCTGTGGCTATTTTCTTCCATTTATCTCGAAAGCGGCTGACAGAAAGTGGCACGTCGCCCTCGAAATGTGCTCCTCGAGAATAGCATTGATCCCACAATATTTTTACTAGTAAACCGAGATAACCGACATCAAATAAAGAGGCTGCAATTAGCGGGCGATTTATCTCGAGTAAAAAGAGAGAGAGAGAGAGGGAGGGAGAGAGATGAGCGTCGCGATAGTCCAGTTAATTGCCGAGATTTGAGACTCGTAACTCGCAAGTTTCTCCCCGCTAACGTAGTTTCGCGCGAGTTAAAGGTGTTCTTTTCGTTTTGTGTTCCCAGGTATCTTTCGTCTAATGCAGTGGCCTCTCCCGCCCGGCAAACTTTATGAAAACTCCGGTAAGTGTAGCGTGGATTCGCAATTTGCCCTCGTTACAGAATGATACATGCCAACAGTTTCGCGCGGACTAATGGCGAGGTGCTTCCTTCGTTTTCGCGCGCGTCCACCCTCCCCCTCGGCAACTATCGGGGAAACTGTTTTGTTTCCGCGGTGAATGGAGCCCGGCGTCGCGTCGCGATGCATCATGCGCGTTATGCGGGAGACAAGGACGAGAGTGGGTTTATACAATCCGCGCCGAACTCCGTCACAGACCGGGGCTCTCCTTATACGAGAAGCGCATTTTTCTCCGACTCCGAGTCGATTTTGCGGGAGGGAAGAATTGCGCGGAGCAGCACGAACGGCGGAGAAGCTTTGCCGATAGGCTCCGCTCTCCGAGCCCGTATTTCAAGGCGAATAATTTTACGTTCGGTAATATATAGTAAATACCTCGGCGCGGCGGTAAATCAGTGAGCGCGTTACCGTAATAATAGCTAACGTGATTCATAATCGCTCGAGTATCACTAACGCGGGGCTCGAGAGGCGGCGCCGGAATAGCTTCTTAGATTAGATTCCTAGGCATGTCGCCAAATTCGCATTCTTGCGCGGCCATTAAACGACGGCGCCGGCCGTATAAGGCGCTCCTGATAAAGCCCCGCCGCCAAAGGCAGCCTCCTGGTAATTAAGTCGGGGCCCACAAGCGACGTTGCTCCCATTGTACCGGGCAAATGGGCTGTTTAGCCCGGATACACGGCTCCGTCCTCCCGATATTGTGCATGTACCGGAGCGATCGATCAACGACCCACATCTCTCGGTCCCTCGATCTCTCTACCCGATCCTCCTCCCTTTTCCTCCTTCCCTCTTGCACCCTCTTTGCCGACCCGTGGACTCCAGCCAGCCCCGCTACACCTCTTTCCTCGAAACCTCAGTGTTATCAAAGTTCCGATAGACGTACGAAAACGTTCGGATCTCGCGAAAGCACCGCGATATCGCTCGCGTAAATCGATTTGGTCTCGTCTCGAGAATCGCCTGCCGAAGGGAAAGTCGAGGCAATATTTTTACATAACTCGTCCTCACCGAATATTTCCCTCGCGCAAAACAGGCGATTCCCCACGGCATCGGCTGGCGTTGTCTAATCGCGTGAAACGCTCGGACGCGACGTAACCGCGGCTCGACGGATAAAAGTCGACGATATGCCCGGGCGAACGCTCGAAATTCGATCCGCCCGTGTGCGATAACGTCGAACCGTTCTCTCTCCGACGTGCGAACGGCCGCGGCGGAAACGGAACGAAAATATTGTTCCACGAAGAGACATCTCGGCGACGGTTACGCGAACGTATCCGACCCGGGGGTGGAAAATACGGCCGAAAACGAATTCGCGAAAATCCTCTCCGGGGAATGGACGTCGGGGGACGCGCGCGTCCGCCTTGCTCCGGACTTTTCCGCGAGAGGAGTCTTTGACACCGGAGACGCTTTAAAAACGTGCCGCGACTGCCTGAGAGCGCGGGTATGCATTTCCGCGGTAACAACCCGCTCGTGCTCGAACGGATTCCGTCGCTTTTATTAATGCGGAATTACCCTGCCCTCTGCGCCGTGAGAGGGAGAGAGGATTTATTCCTCTTCGTAAAAGATCCGTCGAAGATCGCGCACTCGAGTGATGAAACGAGATTCTTATTGCATGATCGTCGATGCTTCCGGATCTCCGAGTGTAAATCCGTTTGTTATCCAGACACTTCGGGCGGGATTTAAATTATACATTTTGTGTACCCGGAGACAATTTTCTCTTAAAATTTATCCTGAAAATCACGTAAGCTTCGAGCAGTATGGCATTTCGAACAATTATTATGAGTTTTTTTTTAAATTTCACCGTACATTTTACTAGGAGATAGATTGTAAAGGTCTTCAAAATGCCACGGTGTCCCACGACTACGTGATTTTCGGGGTAAATTTCAGGAGCAAATTCTCTCCGTGTATATATGTGAATCTGAAATATCCCATAACAATGAATTCTAACATGGCGAATGATTTTGCGAGGACGACAATATTAAAACTTTATAATTATATTATTAACTTTCGTATATTATTCTATATTCTAGCAATTCACGTGGCTTGGGAATTTCAATAATTCTTGGTTGTAATTTACTAATTAAGAATCCGTCAGTTACGGTGCAATATTATACGACTGGAATATCTCGCGAACTTGATAGTGCCCGGTCATTAGGTACGCGATTCCCATTCCTGATGAGTAATATTATCTTCGCCCGGCGTGGCGAGGACACGCGGCGTACCGTTACTCACGATCGCGCGGAAAATCCAGTTTTCGGGCGGAAACTTTCGGCACGGCGAAACACTCGTGACACGTCGCGTATTTTACGTACGTGGCGGGAATGCGCGCACGTGCTCGGTCGCGGGCTACATGGCGGAAAAGTTTCGGATGGGAAAAGGCGACATTAATTATTATCGTCTCTCCCTTTCTCCCACGGACGCGGATGCGATCGACATCGCGAGACGGACGTTGAGCAATAACGCCGTCGATCGTCGCCTCGTCATTAAGCCTGTCTCTCTCACGCTCTCTCTCTCTACCCCGTCTATCGATCAGACTCGGTCTCGGAAACCACCTGCCGCCTCCAAAGTCAACCTCGTTCCCGAGGAATTACACGATGTTCGCGGCAGATGCGCCGATGCACCGGTGAGTGATAGCCTCCTCCTGGATGCGGAAAGGGTTGTCACGAGATCTCTGGACGATAAATCAATCCGACGGACCAATTAGCGACGAGTCTGTGTCGCAAAAATTAATCCGTTATATTCACCGTGCAAAATTATTTCACTGAAATTATTCTGTAAAATTCGTTCCAAGCTATTGCTCCGACCTGCGCATCTATTTTGCATAATGACATGAAATCTGTCGCAAGAGCTAATTTTATTTGATTTCGATTGTATCATTTTAGATTTAGCGGTCTCAGGGAAAACGTAATAAAATACGTTACACCAGCGCGCGCGTCCGCTTCGTTCGGTGCAGCGAAACATTTGTCTACGCGGCGTCCCTATGATTTATGGCGGTATTATTCGCACCCAGCTACCCTTTCAATAAAATAACATCGATATTCCCCGAGTGGCATTATTGAGACGAATTGTTTTCACCATGTTGCCCCGACGTTCTCGAGTACGCAAATTTTTCGCGGTTCGTGCTCGTTCGATCGCCCTCGATATCCGGCAATATCAGCAGCTGTTTATTACCATTACGTAATTAATGCCCTCAAGTGTCATTCGTGAAACGCCGAAATTAAGCTTGCGACAGGATTGATAAAGTAATTTGGAAGTTTTAACGCTGTTAGAATCAGCATGGTGGAATACGGTGAATTTAGCTTTCATTCCCTTTATTGCTATCTCATTTTTAGTGTTGCTCGATTTGTTATGTAATCGAATTGTTTACAATGAAATGCCGCATTAGGTAATTACAGTACTCTAAGCTGAAAAGTTAAACGTATGATATTTATACATGAAAACCGTATTGTCCATCTTAGTTTTTTAAAACTATTTCGCAAGTATCAAGCAGGTCAAATGGCCCAACTAAGCCAGATTTAATTTATTAATATTTAGTTTTTATTTTGATTAGAGAAACGTGGACGCTCTCTATTAATTTGTTCTGTCCAAATATATCGATGCATCATGGAGTTTTAATACAATCGTATCTTTTTCAATACACGTATTTGCTGTTAATTACAAACACAATGGCTATTCGGTTTACTTTAATTACGACGCAAGCATAATTCGCTAGACACAAATCCCAGTTTTCGCGCTAATAGAAAAGAGCTAAGAAAATTTAACACAAGGCCAATACAAACATGGATGTACGTGCCTAATAAATCTCATGTCTCCTCTCTTTTACGATCGCCTGATAACGCGGAGAAAAGTTTTTCTATTCAGGTAGTTCGTAAAGTTTTTTTTAAAGGCGGTTACGATAGAATATAACGAGGATTATTGCGCGTCATGATGCTCTACCTGACGTTTATCAAGCATCTCTTAATCCATCTCGGTAATAGCGCCAACCCCAATTTAAGTTCCGAAACAATCCCCAAGCTTCCTGCAAAACTTGGAAATCAGATTTCTGCCTACGTCCCAGGACGATTTGCGAAAATTTCGCGAGGTAATTCCCACGGTAGTAATTCCGTCGACAAACCCAGCATCCCGTTCGCTCTAAATGAGGTGTTTATTTCGAAAGTGACGTAAATCGAATTTGACAAACCTTATTATACCTAATGTCGAACGAGTTAAATCCATTGTATTGCAGATTGCTCCGGGTTTCCGGAGCAATCGCCGTTCGGTCACGCACTGCGACTTTCCCTCGGCAAATAATCTTTCCGCGTCCCATATTAAGTATCCTAATAACGAAATGTCAAATGAAAGACCCGAAGAAACTTGTCGGAGTGCCGTTTCTCGGCCCAAGTTTTTCCCTCCCGGGATAAAAATTTTTGTGAAACCCGACCCTCCCGTCCGCCAGAGACAATTGTCGTAAGAACCCAGCCGGGATTTGCGGCGAGCAGTTGGGCACACTCTCCGCGGCCGGGAATGAGAATAGTTACGAGGAGTTTTCGGCCGGCTGGCTGGCCGGATTAATCTGCATATTACCATCCGCCACGGGGCCATTTGCATTCCCGGGACGGAATACCTGCAGTGCTAGCGTCGTCTTCCGTCGCGTGGCGACGACGTGCCGACGATCCCGTAATGATCGCAATGACGGATGCGGTCGCGGTGCGGTCATGTCGCACGTGCGTCGCGGGCCATTGAGAGGCCGTTGAAAGATTTAATTAACACTTTGGGCGACGCCGACAATCCCTCGGCGTTAACCGGATGGTAGACAATCTCTCATAGGAGGGCGAGAGAGATATTAGATATTTTTAATAGCGAATTCGGTTGCTTGCACCAACACCCTCGGAAAGGACTTCTGTTATACCGAGACAAGAAATATTCTTGACGCATTTGTATTTCTCGCAACCTCATTTAGTATAAAAATAAGACGATATCGAAATAGAATCAATAATTCTTATTCTTCTCTATCGAATTAAAAAAGATTGTCTTACTATATTGAGACAAGAGTAACTTGTTGTTCTTGCGTTTAGAATAAATTTTCCCTTCATCTTACGCACGAAGTTGGCACCGCGATATTCGACAAAAGACATACTATCGTTTTATTTTGATTTTAGAATTTTTCTAGTGATGACGATTATCCGTTTATCCGGGTATCCGGATATCCGAGATAGAGATAGATCCGAGATAAAATATTCGATTTAAATGAAAATCCGGATATCCGGATCTTGTTCGGATCCGGATCTTGTTCGAAGTTAAAGTGCTTAAAAATAAACGTGTTTTGGAGTTTTGAATTAATAAGTTATTTATTCAAAAGTTATTTATCCAAAACACGTTTATTTTTAAGCACTGCATTTAACTTCGAACAAGATCC
>NW_011967239.1:1476716-1495842 GCF_000949405.1 Vollenhovia emeryi | reverse complement strand
AATATTCGATTTAAATGAAAATCCGGATATCCGGATCTTGTTCGGATCCGGATCTTGATCGAAATTAAAGTGCTTAAAAATAAACGTGTTTTGGAGTTTTGAATTAATAAGTTATTTATTCAAAAGTTATTTATCCAAAACACGTTTATTTTTAAGCACTGCATTTAACTTCGAACAAGATCCGGATATCCGGATTTTCACTTAAATCGAATATTTTATCTCGGATCTATCTCTATTTCGGATATCCGGATACCCGGATATTTATTTATCCGGACATGATCGTCAGCCCTAATTTTTCATTTGAGATTAAAATATTCCTTTCTCTGTAACAAATATGATTGGCGCTATATCGATCCTATTTTATGATACAATACGTCCAAGTGTAATAGCATTGGATCTGGAAACCTTTTCTGTGGTTGTTGGGCTTGTTTATAGTCAATTCTTATGTAAATATTTAAGGATCGTCTTAAATATCTCTTGGAATCTTCTTAGCCAGTAAAGTGATCTATGCAGCATCCGTGCAATCATTTTTTTGAGCCAGGTGATTTTTGAACAAGTATTTAAGCTGAGCTTAAATATAAGAATTGACTATGGACGAGCCTTAGCGTGCGCTCGGTGCGCACTGGTGGCAAGCAACCGAATTCGTTATTAGTCGCAAGTCTGTATCGTGCGCGAGTCCGAGCGACGTGTAATCCCCCAGATTATTTCGAAACGTATCGGAAAGACACTTAGAATTTTTTTTGGACCGCCTCTCCATTCGCGCCCTCCGTCGTCCATCTTGTCGCGCACATTTTTCATTCGACGCGTCAAATCCCTCCGCTCGTCGCGATCTCGTCCGCCCTTTGTTCCAGAATCCACCCTTGGTCCCTTTTATATCTCTCGTGGCTCTTTCTTTCGCAGTTCTTCAATCTCCCCGACGGATTAGGAGCTCAAAGCGCGCCGTCTTCTTTGGCGCCGTCCGTGTCTGTTTCGCGGCGGGACAAACTGTTCGCCGTTTCCTTCGGGCGTAAATTTATGGTCCATCCACGGTAAACTAACCGGAAAAACGACGGTACTGAGAGACAGAGGGCCGGGAGGGAAACGCTGCGACAGAGATCGTATTATGCGCCGAATTAACTCTCGGATGCATAATTTCGCAATTACGAGATAATATTGAAGACGTTTCGCAAAGTTCGTATACTCTGCAACAAATAATTTAAGATGATTAATTGAAAATTTTATTGAAAATACCGACAATTAAGTAGAAACAAACCTCGCTTCGAAGGCTTCTCTTTATGATTTTTAGTAAGAAAGTTTCTCCAGTGTTTACGGTCATCGTTTGATATAATAGATTGATAACGCGGAGATATCAGAGGCACGAAAATTCTCGATAACGAAGTTAATGCGAGGGAAGTATCTGTGATAGCAAGCCATCTATCCGTACTTCTTTCCGCGGAATTATTGGAAAAGCGGTTCGCGTAATTACTGCGAGACGAGAAAGAAGCCGCGATATACCGATTAGAACACTCAATGAATTTTACGAAAGCCGCGCGAGTCGCGAGCCGCACTGACAATGAAACATCAAAGCAGAAGTGGACTCTTCGCCAACTCCGTTTCCTCTGAAACCTTCAATATACTTTTTCAGTTTGCGAAATCGTCAAACTCCTCGTGCTGTAAAATATAGGGAAACCTGGCACGAGACTCTATTAGAGCGTACGATTTTTTTATTCCGCGGTCACCGCTCTTTCGGGAGAAACGCAATTGGTCCTTGCTCTTGCACATTTATATTTTCTTTGAAATAATTTGAAATTTATTTGGAAAAATGAAGTAGTTTTTAGGAAAAAGTCAACGGCGAATAATCCGTGGAAAAGGCGCGATACATGCGCGCGTGTCGTAAACTTCTTGCCAGCTGAAAACATGCTTTAAAACGATATTGCTCGAATCTACTAAATTTTTATTTACTTGTACTAAAACATTTGCCAGATTCGAAGGAATAGATGTGAATTCTCTTAGAAATTCCAGTCTCAATCAAATAAAATTTTAGTTAGGGTAAAGACATTATTTCGTTGAAATTAAATGAAAGTCTAGTGAGGTCAGAATTCAAAGAAAGTTTGTTTGATTTCAAAGAAACTTTTCTGGGTGGCGAAGCAGGAAATAAAAACATAGGGATGTAAAAAGGTGGTGTAATGTATCACTTATTTAGAAATTTCTGTAGCAGCTCCAAAAGGAATTATTTCCGGGAGGGAAAGAATAATGCTTCAGCATATTTTAGCCGATAAAATAAGCCGCGGGATACTTTTTCGCGCAGGACAGTCGCTTTTTAAACTTGGCGAACAATACGGTCGGCGAATTCGGCGCTTTCGCGTTGTCGTACGCCGCGGATTAACCCCGTTTACTGCCCCGCCGTATTAATAAAGGGACGGTATAAAACCGGCGGATTATAAAACTGTCCGCGACGGATTCTGCAGGCGGGCGCGATTATTGCAACCCCGCTGGCGCGCTTTAATGCGGGAGTAAGCGTCATTTCTGCAAAACCGTCTTTGCACTCGATTGTTCACTCTAATTGTCTGAATAAAAACATTCGCGGGATAGATGGAACCAAGTAAAATTTGCGGGAAATGAGACGCGCTTCAAATGTCACTGGACGAGGAAACCAAAATCTCTCGCGTTCTGTGCAAGAATGTTAATCTGCTTTAATTTGAAATTGACATGTACCATATTTCGCGCTATCCAAACTGTCGAAAATTACATGTCTGGTGCTAAATGTGGGCTGTGAACGCGAGCACTTGCTGTCGCGTTACGGATATATATTAATCCGTTGTATTCAACTTTTCCGGCTGTGTTCGCCGCAGCTCTAATGAGGCAGCCGATGCATTAATACGTAATGAATTGGATAGGCCGCAAACAATTAATATAATTACAAGCCCGGATCGATCAGTTACATGATTGATAAATTCATCTTTGAATTATTCGTCCCAGCGGCTCTTCGTAATAAGCGCCTGAGAGAAAGAGGAGTGGAGGTGAAAAGGAAAAAGAATACCGATTATTCGTTAATATACTTTTATAGTTTCTTTCCTTTTAATTTGTATTTGTGTGCGTACAATATTTTTTAATCGCTCTTATTTGATCGAATCGTCTTTTTTTTATATATACATGCATAAAGCTAGCTTGCACACATACTCCGTGTATTCTCTTTCTTTCTGTACGCCGTCGAAGATACGCAACCTCCGTGGTGGAGATGAAATGGCCTCTATCCTTAACGCGATAATTTTGACGAAAGTCCAAATTTTGATGCGGGCATCAGAATGGTGGTTGACGGGAGTCGAGTAAAGAGTATCTCTCCTCGGAACTCCTCCGGGAGTCATCTTGGCGGCGAACCCGCCCGAATTCTCCAACAATTTCGGGAGAACCTCTTAGCCACGTGGGACACACGGGTACCTGAGTTCCCTCCGCGTTCTCGTTTTGAGAATCGTAAACTAGAACAAGCCGCCGTGTCCTCTCCGTCTTCTCCGGAGTGTGACGAAGTGCTCTAGAGTCCGCTCGTCTCTCCTTATGTCCAAACTCTCTCCCCCCCCCCCATCTCTCTCTCTCTCTCTCTCTCTACAACTCTCGTGCACGCTTTCTGTCCTTTTCCCCGCGCTTTTCACCTGTGATCTCCGTCGGGGTTACCTCGATTGTTGCGCAAGGTGGCAAGTTTCCAACATTCCGCATTAAACACGACTTCCACGTCATTAAGCTCCCGGCATTTATGTCGCGATTTAATTAACACTTATAAACCCGCGACGGAGCTAATATCGAAGTTCGCTACTGTATTTGTTAACCACTCGAATTTACGAACGGTTGTCCCTGCTATGCCGACTATACAGACTTGAATTGATACCACCATTCTGTTCTAACGAGGGCTTTAAAATTTCACTCGCGTCACTTGCGAGATGAATAGCTTGTACAAAGACAGCTCGAGGTCTCGTTCGATGCGAATGAACTTAGACCCCTAATGGCGTGCCCATTATTCGCCTTTATTAGATTTGAAATTTGCGATTCTCGCGGCCGCGCACCGCCGAATAATTCAGCCCTTCCTCCCCTTATTCTCGCCGTTATTACGGAGCATCCGTCCATTAAAATCTCTAAAGCCCGAGAATAAACGTGACGGCGCACCTGAACGATCGGGATCGCTCAATTAGCAAAGCAGTCGTCCGCGTCGTCGCTTACGCTCGGTGGTCTATTATCGGCCGTTGCAAAAACACGGAGCGCATAATCGCGGCGGCCGCGAAAATCGATCCTCGCCCTTACGTGGCACGCGCCGGAAGGCGCCCCTGCGGACGCATCGATTTTTCGGATACGATACAGGAACGGAGGCTCGCGTGCGAAGGATTGTTTGGACTCTCGTTTAAGGTGATTTTTAATACGATACGAACAATGGCGCTCATTACGACGGCCGCGGCGAAGCCGCTTACCGCCTGGGGACAAAGCATTAAAAATACCGTGTGTTTACCGGCGGACGCGGAGAGATAGAGGGATAGAACGGGGTGGAGAGCGAGAGCGAGGTCAATTACGATCGAATTCGTGGGAGGGTCAAAGGAAACGCGACGCGGCGGAAACGAAGGTTTAATCTCGGGGCGTGTGCGAACGCGGGGCGGTGGGCGAGCGCACGTACGACGGCGGCACGGGCGCGCACAAAAGGTGTCGGGCCGGACTGCATTTTATCGGGGATGCGTTTTCACAGGGTGGCCGGTGGCGGTCGCTCGACTGCGCGAGCTTGCGGCCGACAGCATGAATGTTTGATGGAGCGAGTCGGATCGCTTGGAAGTACCGGAGAGAGTCTCTCGTCTCTCTCCTCCCGCCCTTCCGTCCTCCCTCCCTATCTGTCTGTCCATCTCTCTTTCTTCCTCTTTCTCGCCGTCCGATATTACCCGCGATAACGTCACTCGTCGATCAAATAAAGGGACCAGGCGGTAGGGCCAGAGGGACGGATAAAGTGACTGACAGGTTACGGTGGTCGGGGAGGGCGCGCGCAGGACCGTGATTCGCTTCCACGGGGCCACCCCCCTCGCCCTCCTGCGGGGGGGTTTAGTTCAGATCCGCCGCTTTCGCGTTCCTTGAAATCCACGCGAATTTAATTCGCGCACACGCGAATCTACTTGGGACGTGCGCGAAGTAACTTCCCCTATCGATCGCCGCCTCGTTCTGGAAACGTGTATTTTCCGTCGCGAATTAAAACGGTTCGTCGCGCGCGCGGCGCTTCGTTTGCCGTTTACCCTGACCGAGTTTCAGAGTTATTTTTTTTATTCGTTGCACTCTGTGTGTGCATGACAGAGGGAAACCGATACCCCGGCGTTTATCGCCACCCATGACTGCGCCGTTTCACCGTAATTATGTTCTAATTGCCGGAGAGAGGGCAGCCCCGTGGGCTCCTCCGCGTGGGCGCAAGTGCGCCGTTCGTCGCCCTGCTTATGGCGAAGACGGTAATCCTGTATGGTTCACGTGGTTACGTTTAATGCTCCGAAGACAAAACAGTAATGTACAGCGGGTGGAGAATTTGTAGAAATCATTGTCGTTTCGTTGCACAACTTTGATGTATAGCAACGCTTTATAGCTTGAGAGAAGTTACCGAAGATTTCCTTTTCCTCTCCACATAATGGGCGGTACAACGTTTTACAACCACGTCGCGCCTAAGAACGTGATCACTTTGAAAATTCCTCTTTCTCCACTTTGAAAAGGTTGACACTCTGAAACTAAGCACAACTCGCAAGTTATTTCCTTCGATATTAAAGAGGCCTTTCATCGCTAAGTCACTCCTCCCGTTGGTAATCTCACTTTTTACGACATCCTGGCCGCGCTAACAATCCTGTGCCTATCTTTAAATTTATATAAATCGCGTTTACCGCTTTTTTAAAGGCAACTTTTGCATCGTAAAGGGAGACTAGAATTTATCACTGTGTTACCTCACAAGTTTTTTTTTTACAACGTGTCTTCCCTATTTACTCTTTTTTTTTTACGTCATTCCTTTTTATTCATAGTTTATTTCCCACGTTGTGTCCGCAATAGACTGCGCGCAGCTGCGTAATAAAACATTGTCGTCATTGTGCGTGGCGTCCATAGTTACAAATCCGATAGAAAAAGCGACTCGACTTCCGTCTTCGTTAATAGACCCCCGTGCTTTGCGCGAGTTGTTCGAACGCCCACCCTCGCCGCCACGTGGAAACGAGTTGGGCACCACTGGACTGGCGCCAGGTTGGCTGGAACCTGACACGCGATCAATCAACCTGCTGCCTTGTCCCCTGACTGAGTTCACTCGCTTCAGACTTCCTCACCTGAGCTTGAATTCGCATTCCCCACACGATATATGAACCTCCTGCGACGAAAAGATCGAGGCAGAATTTACAGCGGGATCATCGATTGATTCGCGAATAAACGGTGTATGGCAAAGATTTTCCAATTATATTGTACACTCACTGATATAAAAAAGAGTACACGGAAAGAACAATGTAACTGCCGTAGCTAAAACTTAGCAAAATAGGGACAGCTAATATTTTTAGTTGTGATAGCTCAATATTTTGCTACGACAGCAAACCGTTTGCTGTCGCACCTAATACAATAGGCACAGTAGCAAAATATTGAGCTATCACAACTAAAATATTAGCTGTCCCTATTTTGCTAAGATACATTGTTTTTTCCGTGTAGACGCAAACATTTTATATAATTATCACGCTGAGAATATTGAGGAATTAAAGTACCCGTAGAAAAAGAAGAGTGTATGAAAAATGATGAAATTATCAGCTTGTTTAGTGATTATTATTTATTGGGGCAGCAATCAACATTTTTATGGGATTGTGCAACTATTGTCGCGAACCAGTCGAAATGAGTAAGAGATCGTCTACACATTTCCGTTATTGACGCGCCAGATATTACGGCATTTTTCCTAAGGCAATAAAGCACTGTTTCGCCGAGAAAAATGGAATTTACGTGGAAACAGAAATTTTCATGGAATGGGATGGCGTGACTTTATAGAAGCGTTGTTCGATGATGCGTCAAATACATTTGAATTTATATTGGGCACCACCTTCACACAATTGCTTCTCTTTCTCCCCCGCTCCTCTCTTTGCAACTGTCTCTAGCAAACCATGTAAATTCTCATGTAAATTCTCCTTTCGAAGGATAACCTCGGCTCACTCGCAAATCTGATTGCCGAGCTATTGCGATATCAAAAGCCATTTGCATGTAGTCTGCGATTCGCTGATGTCAGCGTATGCACGCGCGTCCGACGTTACATTGGTTATATTAATTTCATATTTCTGCCGTATGAAATTCGATACTTTTAGCTGAGTGACGGTGCGTATAAATGGTGCATCGATTTTTCTCCCGTAGTTACAAGATCGACTCTGACCTTCCCGTATTGTTTCTCACACGTTACGGTGCTTTGATATTTTCACAAAATAGCTTGTTATGCGAGAAAGACGTTAATTACGCGCTGTTATCGACCCGTCAACATGTACAGGGCAGTTTTTAAATAATTCGCCCAGCGGCCCCTAATTGGTCAGTTATTTTGCAAAATTTCTAGACGAGGTCATTACAGAATGTAAATAATTATTTAACAACGCTCTTGGATAAAATATAAATCGAGAACGTGTCATTCAATTGAGGATAATCTTTCTTCTCGAAAGAAATCCCCTCCTCTCCGGGAGAGATGGACCTATAGTGGTTCCCTTTTGACTCGTAAAAAAACATGAATATTCTCGAGACTTCGCCTTGGGGTGCGGATCTTGTGCGGATGAGGGTTAACCACGAGAAGAGCAGGACAAGATCACCGTGTCAGATTACATAAACTGTTCTATCCTGATACCGCAAAGCGTGGCCGTCCCGCGGAACCTGCGTCGCTCGCGCCAAGCCGAAATGCCATTTAACTGAAGGGTAGCTTGAAAGTTAGCAAAACAAAATAAGTGGAGTCAACTCTGATTAATACTTTTTCGCGAGCAACAAATTACCTATTAGTTCTTATATTATCATTGTTGCAATTCCATTCATATATGGAGGAAAGTCCCCTCTTATGAGATAGCGGAGTTTCTGCTAAATCAATAGGCGTCATCTGTTGGTTCCACCATGAATTTAATGCCCTTGGAGTGAAGTCTGTTTAGCGGAAAATTGATTGATGCTCGTGTAATCGTTGCGAAAAAAGATTGCATTTGGACGTTGACCTGCTATCTCGTATTAGAATCCTATCTTATAATAGATTCCTCTACGTGTTGTTCCGCTGGCTTGATCTGGCGGAACATAATTTTTCAAAAAGACTTGCGGAATGAGCGAAACCAATTCTAATTAATGTTTTTCGAGCGCAACACATTGGCAAGAAATTCTTGTACCATCATTATTACATTTCCATTTACGTAAACGTAATGTTACAACTTGAAAATATTTTTTTACTTCGGCGATTTTCTGGCAATAAATGAGCAACAAATAAAAGTATTAATTAGAATCGTCCCTGCTCGTTTTGTTCCGCTAATTTATACGATGTTGGTGCGGAGCTGTGTATACATGTATACCGGCATATCTAGAGACGGGATAAAATTACGTCGAGTTTGTCGGCTTTACGAGCAAACGCCGGTGACACGTCGACGTGCGGTCGGTGTAACAAGCAGAAACCAGTAAATTACGTCTCGCCTTACCTGGGCTGCGACGCGATGCACACACGACGAGCTCCATTTTAACTTAGGACGACCGTACACAACGGCCATCCACGGATGGTTGAAAGTTTAACGACGCCAGTTGTCCGGCGAGATCGCAGGATGAGGCTCCGAACGGTGATGTAAAACGTCGTCCACCGTGAGAAATTATCCCAATTGCGAAAGTTTCGTGCTGTCTTTCGGACGATAAAAACCTGATACTATGAGCGCCGATAGCATGACGAGATTGCGAAAGAGAAATGGTAGAGGATATTACGGGAAAACGTAAGGAAGGGAAAAACAAAGAGCGACGAAAGTCGCGTTTCAACAGCGGCAAGACTTTCCAGGCGGGATAATAAAGAATCGATGGGGCTTACAGATTGCGGCAGATCGGTAGCGCTTACGCGCTGCTCGGAAGAGAAAAGAGAAATACCACGGAATTCTTTCGTCTTACGCAGCGCCTTCGGAACGGGGGGGTGGAAATGGGATCGATTTGCGCGATCGCGCCTGTAAAATACACCGTACTAAACAAAAAAGTCTCTATTACGGGGCACGAGAATGGTGGTGAGCCGCGGGTATGTGCGCGTTTTACGAAACATTAATTTTTGAGTGTATTTCACGATGCTCCGTCGAGACACAGAGTCTGTCCATTTTCCCCGGAGATATCAAAGGACGGGTGGGATTCCGCGCGGGACAGGGAAACTAGCCATTTGCATTCAAATCAAAAATCTTAATGACGAGATTCTCGTCGGCGAAGAGCCGACTTCGATTTGGAAGATCCCGTCGGTTCGCTGCAAGCGGAGGAGAAGGTCTTTCCCGCCCCTAATGTAATCAACGGGGTAGCGAGGGAGGCCCCAGGGTGAAAAATTCGTCCGAGATTTCCGACGGCACGTCCCGTCCACTTTCTTTAGCGATATCGAATATTCTTGCCTCTCCGCTTTCGTTATTATTTGTGCAGAATTATAATTGGATGAATTATTACATATACTTTGAGCGAAATCATGCTCTTCTTACTCCTTAAAAGTCAATTAGTGAATTATTACGGAAAACAGTGAATAGTCACTGGTTTGCGGTTATAAGTATATCACTGAAAATCGCAGTGTACTTATAACTGTAAAACAGTGACTATTATAAAAATACCTTTTTAAAAAATGACAATAAAAAACTTATACTTGGCGCGAGACTACCGTGTCTCTTGATTGTAATTTAATAACGATAAGATATCTATAAATTACAGTGTACTCTTTAAAAATCAATCAATGAATTATCACTGAAAACAGTATTTTTTTAAGTCTTATACTACGCGTCATATTTATTAAAGAAATGGTGTTGTGAGATTTCAGAAAATATGGTCACTTAACGTACGTATGTATAAAGTTGTTAAATAAACTGCCTAGCGTTAAATAATAAATTAGAGCGAAATTAACACGTCATAATTTTTGCTTTAGCAATAATTTATGAACGCGAGGTCCGAGTGAATTAGTCCGACAGAGCGGCGGTAAAACTGCAATTAAAATTTTAAGTTAGATATGACAAATGAAAAAATGAATGCGCGGCAGTATTCCTGATTAATTAATCGTGTTGAATAATATACTTTGTATATAACACGATTTATACTTCGATAGGTACAATATAATTTTCGTTAATTTACCAAAAGTGACGAGTGAATGCGATTTATGAGAATTAACGCAACATGTCACTTCCGGTATTCATTTGGAAATTAATTTATACGCTGTTATGCTATACTTGAATTGATTGGGAGGGAAAGAAAGCAAGATAAAATTATGAGTATTCAACTTTACATAATCCAGTTATTGAATCATAATTTTTGCAATAATTCCTAAAATATAGGTCGCAAGTTTCTATTAAATTAAATTCATTGTCAATCTCTCCTGCATCTACGATATTTAACTACCGCAGTTATTTATTGGATAATTTTTTAACGTCGACTGAATAAGTATCCGCCCAATTAAATTCGTCGATCGATTACCGAATATTTGTCTTTGCCCGTAACAATAGTGATTCCTAGTCGTGAAAATTGATTAAAAATCATCGCCGCGCACGTAAAATAAAATGCGCATTAAATGAAATTCCGGGCGCTTTAATTAATTGGCCGACGGTCACCGAATATCTCCCTTTGTCCATCCCTCGACCAGAAGCGCCCTTTGCGCCAAGTCCCGCTCTCGACAATTTCACTTTGATTATCATCGCGCTCGTCCTTTCCACGCTCTCGTGCACCGGGAAGATTCAAATGGAATCTATCGTGAGACCCGTACGCTGGGTATTGTAGGGCTCGAAGGGCGATATCGTACGATCTATCTCTGGCTTAGGTTTACCGTTTATAAGCCTCCTCGCGCGGTTCACGATTTTCCGCAACCAGGTGATATCGAGTCCTGCTCCAAGATTTTCGCAAGTATGACCGAGATTGCAGCCGGTAACGACGCGGCGACGATGTTTACCCAGACGCCGAGGGTGGAAACGATCCACCAGGATTCGCGTGTACGTGCTCGAGGACTCCTCACAGTTAAGCTCGCATCCCTCCCCTGTGCGCGCGCTGTGTCTCGGTGTTAATCGTGCGAGTGTTGCCGAAATCGACGAAAACTTCCGCGCGAAACGCGCTGTCTCTCTGCGTGCGAATGTGCAGATTAGAACGTATCAATGTTCGAGCCTATAGATATGATTTGTTTTTGCTCTCGACGAGATATCGAAGACCAAGTCTTTTTTTAACCAATTTCTATACACATCACCGTGTACGACTAGAAGGTAAATAGCGTCGTGAAGATAAAAGTCGTGAAAATTCTCGCAAATACTCAGGTGTTAGGGGAAGCATCTCCCTCAGCTGTAACTTACGTCTGACTTTTCGTTAGATCGACGCGATCTCTCAAAAGGCATTAAGATCACATATATTGAAAGATATAAGCGAATTGTTTCAGTTGACATTTATTCTGCCTGAAAGATTCAAACTTGCCCTTTACAACCTTTTCACGGTACATGGGGGAGAGGATTCTGCCCTTCGCAGAGCCGCGGCTAATCCGGCGATCGCATCGGAGCGGACCGCGGGATGTTTCGCGGGTTTTTTTTTCGAATCCTACGTGCGAGTCATGAAAATTTGGGAGGGAAATTGAGGAGTGAACACTCGAGCCGAGACCCGCGATCCATAAATCATAGTCGGTTTCGCGAGGTGATTAAGACTGCTGGGTGTTTAAGACTGCTTTATGAATGGGCATGGCGAGGCGGGACGATATCTCGTGCCGAGCGGTCGTACGTTTCACGGCAGGCATTCCGGTAAGGCGGGAGGGAGGTTGTTCTAGTTTGAAACAAACGAGGGGGGGGGGAGGGTGGACGATAACGAGGGTGGCCACTATGGCTCCCGTTCGTCTGCCGTCCCTGGTCGATGCCTTCATCCACCGCGCGCCCTTCGCCGCTTCTCCACGTTGCCCGGAAAGTTGCCAGTACCGGTATCGCGATATTCCTAGTCGGTCGTGATTCATCCTGCCCGGTAATAGTGCAATTCTCTGCGCGCACCGCTCGCCAATTCGGCCTGGAGTTTGTGCGAATCGCGTGCGAGTAACGAGGGGAGAATTTTAATCCGGGCGTATCTTTAACCCGGATAGTAATTAGTATTCCCTGATGCATTTGTTTCGCACTCCATCGTATTATACTTTACGCGCCCGATAGGTGTGCCAGATTAATTAAAACGAACGTTTCATTCAATTTTTGCTCATATTCTCTCAGCTGAAGGAAAATCGTGAGATTTAATTCTTAAAAATCTTGGCTTTTCTCATTGGCTGGTTTGGGTTATCGAACATATTTCTTTTCTCCTTCTTAAAGCTTCTCTTGACGCCTCTTTTTCTTTCTCTGCGTAACATGCACGAGACTAAATCGTGTTTTTATTTTGACTATTTTATGGAGTAAATTGTATGTGACAGCAACGTGTCGCGTGAGGTAAACAAAAAAATCTACGAACATTAATTGTCATGTGTCGCATATATGGATGCATTTCAGTTTCGATGTTGCAATATCGCGCAAATATCGCGATGTATTGACAAGCGGAAATGTATTGCTAATATTTGCGCTTGCTGCGACGACGCTAACCAATCCGATACTTGTTATGCCGGGATTGAAGCGGTATTTAATATCGATGATGGAAAGTTCCCGATTTTACGACGATTATGTTGTACTGGAAAACATGTATTTAGCGGATGTTAACAAATATTGAATCACACCCGACGGCAATGTGTAACGTACAGTATCATATCTTCTAGAACTTTTTAATATAATTTTAATAGCAGCCTTTAATATAGAATCTTCTTGTTCGAAGAGAAGAGTCTCTTTCGTCGGAACTTGGAGATATGCATTAAGACACGCGCGCACGTCCTCGGGCTGTATCTTTTGCTCCGTTAAATCACGCGGATGCAACGTTATCCGTGTGCATTTGCGATGCACTTGATGCAATTCGTCAGATCGATTGCCCGGTCCGTGAACCAGAAAATTATGCAGCCTCGATTTCGCGCGACGCTGTCCTGACTGCGATCATTCTCCATGACTCACAGTGGAATCTGAAAAGCAAGAGGATTGAACTTGTCTCGGACGGGAATCTACGGGTAATTTTTCGTTACATTCCAGACAGTCGAGTGCACACGTGACGCTGCAACACTTTCGTAAAATAGACCACGTGTCTGATCAATAACAGAAAGAAATTTAGTATTTTTATATAAAAGAACAAATGTTCTTTTAAGTTTTATTCATGACGTAACTTTAAGAATGCGAGTTTAAATTCGCCGCTGCCCGAGTCGAAATTTTGGCCCTATGTTGAACCTTTAATTCTATTATACAGTAGGAGACAGTAAAAGAGGTCGAACTGCAAGTACAAAATTTACTGCTACTTTAAAACTGATAGTGTCAAAAATTTGTACTTTTGCCAATTTAGCATTAAAGTAGGTCGTTTTAAGTAGGAGCTAGAGCACATTTTTAGAATTAAAGATTCCAGGAAGGAGTAAAAGAATATGTTATTGAAGTAGGCTATTGTTGGTCTGTGTAAGTCTATAGATCAGCTAAGTAGGTACAAATTATTCTTAAAAGTGTCAAAATACCAAAATTTTGACTCTGGTTCTCTCTGTCGCTATTCTTGCCCGTCATGTTCCGTCACTTTTAAAGAAACGAATTCGCAAAATACGATGGTACAGGCCATGGCGAGGTAATCCAGGAAAACAATTCTGGATTACGTTGTAATATGGCAAGTAAATTTCTCTGTCACATGCGCCGCGTTGGTGACGTTACATGTTTGCTCTGCCCCAAGTAATTTCCACGACGACGGTGACGCGCGCGGAATCTCCGCAGCCTCACGAGCCGCGAGCATTATGCCGGTTTCCGTAACGAATACTTTCGATTCCGCGGGATAATTTTCGTCGTGTTTACCCATCCGTATCGCTCGATCTCGCGGGGAGAACGTCGTTCCCCGTGTCCCTACGCCGCTGCGCGATGCCGCGGATTCCGATCCGGAATTTCAGGGACGCCGAAGTTCGCGGGAATGTCTCGCGACAATCTCGTGCCGCACGAGATGCGTATAATGTAATCTCGCGTACGTGTACGACGGGAATTCGTGCGTAGGCGATCGGATTAACGGGCGAGATGGTTTCGCTGCGCGTATCTCATTTCTGATCCGCCACGCTCGACTCGGCGATGATCCGCGAGGAAAACCTGTGTCTGTATGCCCAGGAATGTATCTCCTGTGCACCGTTGCCTTGTCTCTCTCCCTCTCTCTTTCTCGACATACAGGTTCTCTATTCCAAAATCATCTCGTAGATAAAATCTCACATTGAATTATTTTTTTTAATCGATCGTACATTTGTTAATAACAATGAAAATGTTAATTTTAATCAGAGCGAATGTTCTCGATATGATGGCTCACAATACTGAAAGTGCTATCTTAAGAATTTCTTTTTCTTTCATAAAGTATTTAATAGATGTAAATCAATTACAAGTGAATTCACTGACGACAATGATTCCGCCTAACTAAACGAAAAACCTGTGGCTGTCCGTTCGTAACGGTACGCAGAACAGGATGGAATAAATACGGTATATGGATTCACATGATAACTCAAGTGGCTACCTCCATCTGTGCCAGGTCCTAAAGGCGTTTACACTCGCAATTGATTTATATCTTAAAAGGACCGAGTTAAAAATTTAATAGATCTGTTGTTGCTTGAATTTTCGAGCATCCAAGTTCGTGTATCTTCATTTCTACGTCGCTTCCTTTCTAATCAATAAGAACATGTAATTCATAACGTGTGAAAGCAAGATCGGATGTATTTGCGGAGTGGTCTCTGGTCTGGAAAAACCCGTCAACTCTCGCCTGCCTGCCATTTATCACTGCGATGTCGGGTGCATCGGGCGCTTATCACAGCCTTGTCGCCATGAGATCACTCGATGCATTCACACCCGCTCTAAGCCTGACGTCATGCATCGCGCCGAGAGGTGGTCGGCTCCACGGGAATGCCTCTCCTCCCATTGGATCACTTCCGGTTTTCCGTCTGTCACGCTCCATTTGCGCCTGTTCAGTGCCGCATCGCCGGTGTCCGCGATCGAGTGCGTCCGCGTGTCCTCTCCAAGAATATTCGCGAGTTCCGCGATCTGTGTCACGTTTTCCTTCGGAAAACTCCGCGTCGTCCATCACGAGTCTCCTCCTCGCCGTATACGTGGGAAAATGGTGCGTGAATTCAATCATCTCGGGTGTCGCGCGAAGAGATACGAACGTCGGATGATTTTAAGAATATCTCTCGCGATCGATTTAACAAAAAATTATCTCTCCAGATTTCAGTAGAGAGAGAGAGCCGCGGCACGTTTATTAGCAGTGAAAATAAATGGAGTTGCCCTCTTTGCTCTCTGCTGCAGGTTTAAAATATTAAATTCAGCGTACGCTTAACATACGAATATTGAAAATATTTATTGGAATATTAAATTTTCGGAATACTCGCCGACGAAAGTTGCATGGAGAGACTACGGTCAATTACTCCGGATAGAGGTCGATAAATTTAAAGCAAATCTGCCGTAATTGAATCGGCGCGCTTAGCTCATTTAACTCCGAACCGTAGTCAATCAAATCGAATCGGTCTGTCGAGCGATTCTAAACCCGATTGTCCAGACGCCTTCGCTTTCGAACACCCGTTATCTCCCGTATCCCGTCGGCACCGCCTTCTCGTTACTCTATTCGCTTCGTGTTTCATCGGGACCTGCCTCGCGTGGGTAGGATTAATTTGCGTATATATTTCACGATAATTGTGCGCATTTGCCCGTCTGCGAGAGATCGTATTGTTCCTCGGTTATTTCGCGTTCGGTATTACCCGACCCCGGCTCCTTTGTTACCGAGGCCGGACTTGAAATTTCGCGACTATTATTATATCCACGTCGTTCATCTCGGTTTTCACGTTCGCCCATGCAGTTGTATGTTCAATGTCGCTTCGCGATGACTTCGGCAGCGCTGAATCCTGTATCGTGACACGCATTCCTTAACAAAACGATCGTCCTATGACATTTGCGGCGCGGAATGATAAAAGGATCTGCATAATAAAGTTTGGTCGTATAAAGTCGCTGTTGTCGAGTCAATTTAACTCTTCAAAATCAATGTGTAATATTGCCTAACAAATGTAAGTAATTAAAGGCCGAAAGCTACGAGCTTTAATAGGTGTTTATTAAATGATTATTACGATAATTCGAAACGTTGGAATGAATTGTTAAATTAAACCACCTTAGGTCCGGTTTCACTAAACGTTGCTTAGCTTTAATCTTAGTTTAATTCACGTTTGTCCCTTTCTAGAGTAACAGTTGGAAAGAGACGAAGAACGAATTAAGCTAAGCTTAAAGTTGAGCGACGTTGATGAAACCGGGCCATAGCCAGTTAACGTCGTTAAACAATTGTTCTTCTCGTTTTTAATCAATTACTGGCGATAATAATATTCTTGTTATTACAATAATTGTTAATGTTAATAAATAAAGTATGTTTTGACTTTACTTAGTCGCCAGTACTACAAAAATTGCTATATAATAACATATATTATTATAATATAATATATTTTGTATGTAATTCTTTGAGGAAAAACTGACTAATGTAAACAGTTACAGTTCCCTTTTCCGTGATTATGTCAGACGTGAAAGTTCGCGCCGAAATAATTGGATTAAAAAAACTTACACGCGTCTGCAAAGTTCATTTAAATGGAAGAAAGATGCGGCCTGCATACGAAGTTACGCTTTATAATGCACTGGTGCTGTACTCACATTTTGCGAAACTTTGCTTTTTAAAAGAAACTAATCCGCCCAAGCGAATTGATGTCGATATAAGAGCCGTAAAGCATGAAAGCCGCTATAAAAGGGTTATTTAATACTTGAGATAGCAATCGATATATATTTCTCTATCGACCAGGATTATTGCCGGTTGTAGTTAATTATTTTCCGAAGCAGTCGCTCTCTTTTTCTCTCTCTCCGATTCTGAAACCTTTTTTTTAATGCTGCATAATCATCTTTGCTGTTGCAATCTTAACTGACTACCGTTAGTTAAACACAGCTGCTGACTTTTTTAAAATGTAAAAACTCGCGCTTACGAGAAACTCGTGAAGCTCGGTCTCTCGACTTTTTCACGGGGAAAAGTCGCGAAACACTCTCCACCTTCGCGCCCGCCCCCATTTCTTACTCCGTTAACCTTTGAAGAACTCGCCCGCAAGTTTCGCAATTAATTTCCCTCGTCCCCTCGCTAGGATGTCTCGCTCTCGCTCGTACTAATCGAAGGCGCTGTGTGGTTTGCAGATAGCCGACATCGAGGCGGTGCCAAGGTCACGAGGGAGGAGCTGAGGTCATCGCGGCATCTATGTTGTGCGGCGAACTCCTGAACGGTGGCTTCGTCAGTGCCGGAGCGGTACCGGTGGTTCCGTACAGCCTCCCAGGATTCTGGTTGCCCGGTTGCCTGCGTGCTACCAGCCCGCGCCTATTGACCTCTCCGTACCTGACCCTGCTGGCCGAGCTTCTGGCCGCGGGCCGCCTGGAGCTGCGAGACGATCTCCTGGAGCTGATGGACTTGGCAAAGAGGAGCCATCAGGCTCCCGGCAACAACGGGGCGCCCGAGCTGGACCTTGACCTCCACGCTGACGACATCGACGAGATCTTCTTAGGTAAGTGCGTTTGTTAGCTCCTTCGGCCGAAGGTACCTATTTCAACGAGACGACTGACGAAAATCAGCGTCGAATCGACGCTCTGTTGTAACAGCTACTAAATCACTCGATATGTTTCAACGTCTCGGATGTCGAAACTGTATTACAATTGAGAGCGAGCGAACACGCCCAGCGTTCACATTTTTCCCCGCGTCGAAGGTCTGTTGGACTAAAAATATCGGAGGCCACGCGTACAACGCGCGATCTTACACGGCCGACGCGTGTCGTGGGTGTACGCGATCCGTTGTCTTTTATTTCGTAAGCGGTACATGCCGGCGTAATGGCCGGGCCGTAGTTCACATTAATGGGCAATACGCGCGGTCGTGACGACATCGTGAAAGTAGCCGCGCGTTGGCAGAAGTGAGCGGCGCGGAGCCCGTGATTACGTCCGCTGGTAAATATGCTCCTCGGCTGAAACCCGGTAATATTCCCCGTTTTTCACGACGAGTGATTTGTCGGTCTATGTACCGGGTACATAGTACCGCTTCACTGAGGTGCCCGGGGAGAAAAATTAATGCTTCCCTACGGCGGAATCCGCAGGAACTCTTGAAGGTTGTCAAATCAACGCACATTTTTAATTGCATAAACTTTTTATCTGCAACACAGCATCAATACTAGCTTCGCACGTTAGCGAATCATTTTGCGTTTTTCTTTGTGACGTGCCGTGTTATAGAACGGCGACAGATTTACAACGCGATGAGAATTTCCGGGAAAAGTCGCGACAATGAACGGCATGAATTGTGAAATTACACAATCGACTCCCGCTGAGTTAAACTCGGCGTGTAAATTAGCGTTTGATAAACGATTCTCCTCAATACGCGCCCGAGTCGGCAAGCCCGCCTTCGAGTAAGTCATAAAATCATTTATTGCGTCGCGATTGTTACGGAGCGGCGAGAGCTAAATGTCGGCGTAGGGAATAATGGCCGCGAATAATTCGCCAACTACGAATAATTCGCGAACTGCGAATAATTGTATATCGCGAAGGAATTTAACGGCGCGAGTAACGTGAAGGTAGAAAGGTAGAAGGGTAAATGAGAAATTATTACCGTGGTATTCTTTATACTCCGGAAATTCGTCTGACTCGCGCAAAGCGCAGCGATTCTTATGAAATCCTCCGTTTTTACTCTCGGTAAAATTCCTGTGGTAAGGGTGTGTTTACGGATATGACGTTGTACGATTTATTTCCATCGCTCTCGAGAGAGATTCCGCGCTTGATGCTTTGTTTTTTGAGAGACAGAGAGAGAGAGAGAGAGAGAGAGAGAGAGAGAGAGAGAGAGAGAGAGAGAGAGA